>NC_134902.1:2645769-2780769 GCF_041734735.1 Babylonia areolata | reverse complement strand
AAAAAATCCAGATCAGTGTGGCATGAAGTGTAAGAACATCTTTTTGTGTGAACATTTTTAAGTGGTGTCACGGATTTTTAGTTTCAAACCAGAGTAATGCAAAAACAAGGCCAAATCAAGACTGGTGACTGATGTCCTGGCCTGTAAGCTCTGTCTGATCTCAGTGAGGTGACAGCCCTTCACTGACATCCTGACCTGTAAGCTGTGTCTGATCTCAGTGAGGTGACAGCCCTTAACTGACATCCTGACATGCAAGCTCTGTCTCATCTCAGTGAGGTGACAGCCCTTCACTGACATCCTGACATGCAAGCTCTGTCTCATCTCAGTGAGGTGACAGCCCTTCACTGACATCCTGACCTGTAAGCTGTGTCTGATCTCAGTGAGGTGACAGCCCTTCACTGACGTCCTGACCTGTAAGCTCTGTCTCATCTCAGTGAGGTGACAACGTTTCACCGGTGAGTGTGTTCGTTAGCAACAGACATGGGGTTGAAAAGTGCGTAATATCTCTGCACCACGACCGTGAAAGCTGAGCCTGTATGGCTTTGCTGGCCCAGCCCTGCCTGTAGCGGGCTGCAGTGAAACTAAACATGGTTGGAATGTAAACCAAAAACCCTGGCCACTTGCATGTATCCACTGATGACTGGTAATGCATTTGCACTGTCAACACTATGAAAGAGAGTGGGTGGAGAGAGGGAAAAAGAGTGACACAGACAAAGGCAAACATGTGTATACACTGCCAGAGGACACAGAGACAGAGAAAGAGAAACAAAGAGAGACAGAGAGAGGGAAAGAGAGACAGACAGACAGATGCAGACTGCCTGGCAAAACATCATCAGCCCACATGGCTATGGAGGCTGGCGATGCAAAATGCCAAGTGAAACCCCAACATATCACACCCTTTGAAATCAGCATCTACTCCATAAAATCTCAATCACAGCCAAAAAAGCTTTTCAGTAAGGTGAATGCCTGACAATGCTGATGAACTTTGCTATGAATGCACCACACCCTGCACGCACACACACACACACATGTAAATACACACTCACACTCTCTCTCTCTCTCACAAACACACACACACACACATGCATGCACACACACATAAACACACACACACACATGTATGCACACACACATAAACAGACACAGACACACACACAAACACACACACACACAAACACACACACACACACACACACACACACACAAACCCTGAAAAGATCAAGTCATCATTAGGAATCCTGGCCCACAAAGAAAGGTCATTACAAACGGAAAAAATCTTGTTGATTCTTGATCAATTATTCACAAGTCCTGTTCATTCTGGATCAATTATTCACCGGTCCTGTTCTGCCCAAGGCCTGAGAAGGGAGGGACCCTCAGTGTGGACAACGGTGGTCGATAGGCGCAATAACCGAGTGGTTAAAGCGTTGGACTTTCAGTCTGAGGGTCCCGGGTTCGAATCACGGTGACGGCGCCTGGTGGGTAAAAGGTGGAGATTTTTACGATCTCCCAGGTCAACATATGTGCAGACCTGCTTAGTGCCTGAACCCCCTTCGTGTGTAAACGCATGCAGAAGATCTAATACGCACGTTAAAGATCCTGTAATCCATGTCAGCGTTCGGTGGGTTATGGAAACAAGAACATACCCAGCATGCACACCCCCGAAAGCGGAGTATGGCTGCCTACATGGCGGGGTAAAAACGGTCATGCACGTAAAAGCCCACTCATGTACATGCAAGTGAACGTGGGAGTTGCAGCCCACGAATGCAGAAGAAGAAGAAGACAACAGTGGTCTACCATCATATTATTTTCTGCCGGAGCAGTGCAATCAATACTGAATGCCAATCACACACATTGTGGGGGTCAGCCTCCTACATTCTGCCAGTGTGACCAGCCGTATTTGGTTATCAGTATGTATTATTTGGTTGTCATGTATTGTGAGCTACTGCCAGTATCAACAACCATATTTGGTTATCAGTATGTATTATTTGGTTGTCATGTATTGTGAGCTACTGCCAGTATCAACAGCCGTATTTGGTTATCAATATGTATTATTTGGTTGTCATGTATTGTGAGCTACTGCCAGTATCAACAACCATATTTGGTTATCAGTATGTATTATTTGGTTGTCATGTATTGTGAGCTACTGCCAGTATCAACAACCATATTTGGTTATCAGTATGTATTATTTGGTTGTCATGTATTGTGAGCTACTGCCAGTATCAACAGCCGTATTTGGTTATCAATATGTATTATTTGGTTGTCATGTATTGTGAGATACTGCCAGTATGATCAACCTTGTTTGGTTATTAATGTGTATTATTTGGTTGCCACTAATCATGAGACAGGCTTGTTTTGTGCAAACAGCATCTTCATGCTGTTAACCCTTTGACTGGTACCAATGAGTATGCTGGTCAATGAATTTAACCTCTTGCCTGCAATAGTGCCAGCAGTATGACAATCGTGTCTAATTATTATTAATAAATATAAACAAATAATGTTCTCACTGATCATGAGATAAGCTAAGTACGTCCTGCTGATATCATCAAGCTCTAAACCACTTGTCTACGGCTGATGAGTATGGTGGTCAGTGAAGGGCTGTTGCCAAACTGGGGTACCATTACGGTACTAGCAGGACTGTGCATATGACGTCCTGGGAGACTGGACAAATCTCTACCCTCAACCCAATGGACGCCATGTTCAAGTGCTTCAAGTGCCTGATGACGCTTCGTTTACCACAGTTGAGTTGAGCTGGGCGCTCATGAGTGACACACACAGTAGCAGTCTACCTTGCGTCCTTTTCTGATCCTCGAGCATAAGGTGTAAGGATAAATTATTTACAAGGTATTCCTTCAGGTACTAGTATTTCCTTTTACACAATATAATCATTATTACCACTTGTTTTCTACTCAGTCTTGACTTCATCCATCAGGGTGGGTTTGGGAAGTCACTGAATTGACTTCATCCATCAGGGTGGGTTTGGGAAGTCACTGAATTGACTTCATCCTTCATGGCTGGGTTTGGGAAGTCACTGAATTGTGACTTTTCCCCCGCTGTGACTGACAACACCTCTTAATGTTAACGATGACTGGCATCTCTGGGCCATTTCCAAAGGAGGACAATATTCATAGTCAATGCTGAGATATCTGAGGAGTTCACAGGGGAACAACACTGCAGAGTATCAGGCATAACAGTTGGCTTTCTCCCTCAGCGAGAATTTAAATGACCCCCAATTGTTGTGTATGAAGGGTTTATACATATCATTCTCCAATTTTCTTCTCTTTTTTTTTTTTTTATCTTTCCCCATATTTTTCCCCTCTTTATACATCTTTGCACAGTTTTAAACAATGAATAGTTCAGTTATTATCAGCACTTGTTTTCTTCCACTTTTATGATGTATCAAAATATAATATGTGTATTCAGTGACATTCTTTTCTTTTATCTTTTCTTTTCTTAATACTTTAAACAAATTGTTATGAAGTTGTTCAGGTTTGTCATTCTAACAAAGATATAACCAAACCCCCCCCCCAAAAAAAAAACCCCAAAAATTCTAAGTAACAATAAATAAATCTAAAGTAAATTAACCAAGGAAACAAAACAACATTAAAAGTAAACAAAGGAAGCCAATTTCACGAACAAACATGAATCGAACACAGCAAATAAAAGGAAACAAATATTACTATGAGCAATCCAACTTTATGGAGAGGTGAGTGAGGATGTCTGACTGTCATTGCTCTAGAAGCTGATCAATAACCCGGCAGCACGTTCGTAGGTTAATAGCCTGGAAGTTCTGTTCCCTCACTGGAACTGCCCGCTGAATTGCCCCACAGCTGTTTGTCTAGATTCCCCTGTTACCTTCGGCACACACTGCGAGATGCCCAGCCAGCTCCATGGAATAACCATTACTGCAATGCCGGCTCATCCATCATGGTTTTGCTGTTTGAGGCAGGTTGCATATAAGCGTGGAGAAAATTGTACAGAATGCAAAGCTTTCCTGTAGCTACCCATATTTCTCTGTTCACAATGTATTTTGTCTATCTTTTTCCTCTTATTCTTAAAGTTCAACTGATCCTTTGCGGTATATATTTTTCTTTTCACCACTGATAATATAATGTAAAATCAATTAAAATAGCACAATGGTAGAAGATCAGACAAAGCCAATGTCTACGTAAGTATATTGCAAATGGTTTCTTACACAGAATGGAAAAACAATGATGAGAAATAGGTGGGATGGTATGCACAATTTTTTTTTTTAACAACAAAAGAGAGGGAGAAGATGGAAGACAGACAGGATGGGTGGAGAATGATCAACCGTGCCAGCAGACACAAGAAAGAAGATATTATTTCTTCAGCCCAACAAACAGTTAACATATCACGACAATACCTCTAAGCATTCCCATTTTGCACACTCTCTTCACGCAATAATATCAACTGCATTCATTTCATCAACACACAAACACACACACACACACACACAATAAAAGAAACCAACGGTACATTTCCAAAAAAAAGGATACTGATGAAAAACACCTTTCGCTGAATCTCTGTCAAGGCGTCCAGTTTGATGTTCTTAAGGTCCCGGACTTGAACCAAGTACTCCTCAAACTCCTTGCTCTTCTTCAGACCCACGTAGTTCACTTTCTTCCCATCACTCTCCATGAACTTCCCCTTCAACCTGAGCAAACCACAACACCATCATTGTCCCTGACAGCCATTCAACCATTTCCCCATGTGGGTTCTTCTTCTTCTTTTTCTTCTGCATTCGTGGGCTGCAACTCCCACGTTCACTTGTATGCACACGAGTGGGCTTTTACGTGTATGACCATTTTTACCCCGCCATGTAGGCAGCCATACTCCGTTTTTGGGGGTCCCATGTGGGTTCGAATCCCATCCTTTTGATGTCTAATCTAATGTATGGCACGCATACAACTTAGTAAAACAAGAGATTAAAGGATTTTGAATAAACTGTGTAGCTTAGCCAATCTTCATTCCATGCAACGGCTGTCAGCAGAACCAGATCTCTGAGCATGCACCAATAACAAGGGACAATAATTATTATACTTTCACTTTCTGTGTATGGACATCACACTACCATCGTTACAAAAAGCATTCAGCTGGCTAGGCAATCTGAATCTTTGCTGTTGGCTGGTTTATGTGTATTTTTAACCCCTTGATTGCTGCTGCTGAGCATGCTTGTCAGAAAAGGGTTGTCACTTCACTGAGATAAAACAGAAGTTATACCGTCGGAATGTTAGTCATCATTCTTTGATTTGACTTGTTCCTCTTGGACCATATCATGTTTTGTCAGAAGAATCAGTCATATCCTTGAATGGTGCACAAAAAGCAGAAAATGATGTTTTAAAACTGATGCCACAACTTGGATCAGCAGTCAAGGGGTTAAACGCATAATTCATGCATGCACAGTACAGCTTTGTCTTGCTGTTGATGTTCTTTTCATTGCCCTTCTTTCTTTCTTCCGGTCTGCGGGATGGAACTCCCACTATCACTTGTATCCAACTGGGCTTTTGTATGCAAAAGTTTCTGCCGCACCAAGCTGGCAGTCAAACTATTTTCCAGGGTGTGCATGATAGGTATGTTCTTGTTTCCACAGACTAACGCTGACAAGGATATAGGTTTTCTTAATGTGTCCATTTGATCAACCAGTGTTCTGAGAGATTAACTACACACTGATTGGTAACTGATTGATAATGTTGCTAAGTTTTTGTTTTTTCTAATCTACCAAAAGAGTTTTAGTAAAATATACAATATCATAAATCAAATATTTAATTTACATTTGACTGAATGCATTCATACCAGTCATTTTTGAGAAATCAGTTTTGAGTATCAGATTATTTTTTGTCTAAATCTAACCTGATTTATTTTGTCACATATGCATGTATACAAAAAAGCACGCACACGCACCACACAAATGTATCTATGCAAACAAACACAAACAATGAAACATACTGGATTGTATTGTTTATTGCACTGCAGTTTAGTGCAATAAGAACTTTAAGTTCAAAACAATACTTTTTCAGTAATCCCATTGGTTTATCCTTTTCTCACATACAGTTAAAAAATTGTAAACCAATTTCAGTGTCTGTTTAGTTATGGAAACAACAAACACACCCAGCATACACTAAATCCTAAAAGCTGGGTATATATCTGCCTAAATTGCAGGAATGAATCAAACAGTTATAAAAACCCACTTGTAGGTACAGAAAATGCTCAAGATACAGCCAATAAATGCATGTCTATGTAACACTTATGCATACATGTGTACATGCTTTTGTGTGTGTGTGTCACTGTGTGTGCGTCAGTGTGTGTGTGTGTGTCACTGTGTATGTGTGTGTATATATATATACGTGTGTGTGTGTGTGTGTGTGTGTGCATGTGTGTTGAGTCTGTGTACAAGTCTACACATGTGTGTCTTTGTGCACATATACACATTTCACACACGAGTCTGTTTAAAGTTTATGCGCTGCAATTTTGTGTAGACCTGTGTGAATTTGTGCACTCTACAGATTAGTGTCTATCACTCAGCATGACTGCTCATGTCAGTGTGTGCCTCACATACATAAAAGCCAATCTTATGCTGTAAAAAAAAAAAAAAAAAAAAGTAAATAAAATGTCAGTGTTCTTTCATTCCTTAGTTTAATGTCTTTCCACTTAAAGTGATAACAGACAAGGATGGGGTGGGGGTGATGGGAACTGCTGGGGAGAAAAAGTCACTGATTGCTTATGTCAGTGAGTAAATATGTGTGTGTATGTGTATGTTTGTGTGTGAGAGAGAGAGAGAGAGAAAGCGAGCGAGAGTGCATGCACACGTATTGCGCATTGTGTGTTGCAACTGGGTGTGTCTGTGTCATTTTATCTGTCTGTCTGCATATTAATTGTCTGAGTGCATCACAAGACACCCGTCTGATTCTATGGCTGATAAGCCTTATTTGCAGTTGGTAATAACCGTGACGCGCTTGAGATATCATTCTTTTAAGCGCAGATCGTCTAGCCGAGTTGAAGCTGTAAATAACTTTCATCCCTTTATAAGCGTACGATCAAATGACTAAAATGTTTTCCCCTGTATTATCGTATGAAAAATATATTCGATTTTATCGTTACTGGAAAGGACTGAAAGCAGATCTGAGCACGGTTTCATTCTCTCAATATTAATCTCAACGGATTTGTTTGTGTCAACTCCAAGAGTGCTGGATTGAACCCAAGAAAAGCAAGGGAACTTACTTCAGCATTAATTTCTGAAGTTTCGCAGCAATGTCAGGCGCAGGTTCTGGTTTGTTTGACGACGAAGCGCCTTCATTCAACACTCTGACGTTGTTTGCAGCCATTTTTGCGGGCAGAAGTTCCAATATATCAAAAACCACCACTCACTCTCACGATCAGTGCTTCGTTGCTGACTGCTAAACTCCTAGTGAAGTTGTACGAGAGCTATTTCCGCACTTTCGCATCTGCTTGCAGACGATTTGTTTGATGCGCATGCGCACTGTCCGCGCTACCGCAGAACTCCCACTGAACGCGTGCGTGTGGCACATTGCGAAAGACGTTTTTGTTTTGCGGTCAAAGACATTTGACTGCCTCACCCATAAGTTACCCCTTTTTCTGTCATTGTTGTTGCTATCGGTCCTTCCCTCCTGTATTGCAATCATTTCCCAATGTCCATGCGTTCAAATTTCATCAAATCGTAGCTCATAAAACCAGGTGGCTGTCAGTGATCGATAACTGCATGGTCGTGTGTGTGCATGGGAGCGGCGGTTGTTCAGTTTCAAAATATAAAAGATTTGGTTTTTTTTAAGTTAATGAACAGAAGCAAGGTTTTTTTGGTTTGTTTGTTTGTTTTCTGTTGTTGTTGTTGTTTTTGTTTTGTTTTTTGTTTGTTTTTTTGGCTTTTTTCTTAATAACCCCACACCACACCCCAACACACCCACATACCCCTTGCAAGGGCGTTTATGTGTGTCAGTGCTGACTCGAAAAGAATTGAATGCCCACGTGTCCAAATCACGTTGTAGCAAACCAGTTCTAGAGAACTGTTGGGAGAAATTACTTCCTACTAATAACAAGGTTTTAGTTACCGATAATGACTCACGGTCATAGGGTTTCAGTCTCCGACAGTCCACTAACCTTAATCTAGTTCGGTTTTTTGCGGATTTTCGTAGCCGGAGAAAAAGTGGAGGACACTATTTTAATTGATAATTTCCCGGTCATCAATCACACACACACACACACACACACTGCCACACTGACACACACACGCACACCCACACTGACACACACACCGGCACACTGACACACACACACACACACACACACACACACACACACACACACCTTACACACAAACAAACAAACAAACAAAACCAGCAACTATTGTTTACATCAGTAACACATTACATCAGTGTTACACACACACACACACACACACACACACAACACACACACACACACACACACCGCGGCACACACACACACACTACAATGCCATACATTTTAACACTGTTCATAATATATGTACCCAACAGCTGCCCACAACAGTTACGCACAGATAGGGACGCACAAACACAAACATACATGAACAGACATGCGCGCGCGACTGGCCGGGAGGATGTGCGTGCGCGTGCGCATGTTGTGTGTTTCAAGTGTTTACCAATGTGCTGCGGTAACATTTGGCTGTCGTTCAGTCGTTCGACACCAGAAGTCCTTATCCGAAATAAAATTACAGTTGAGCGTTCACTGAGGTGTGTGTCTGACAGAGTGTGTCTTAGTGTGCGCCGTTCTTGTGTGTGTGTGCCACGGTGTGTGTGGGTGTATGAGAGAGAGAGGGAGAGAGAGAGGAGGGGACGGGGCTAAGGGTGGTTCGTTCCCCTCAATTGCCTCACTGAATTGTCAGTCGACCTCAAATTGTTTGCTTTCACTCTGTTAGCTTTCTTGTTGTCTTAATTTCTGAGAGGTTTTTTGTGTTTTTTTTTGTGTTTTTTTTTCCCGTACAATCTCTGTTGCCGTAATCAATTCGTCGTTTTCTTAATTTCTGAGAGCGTTTGTTTCAGTTGTTTTTTTGGGTTTTTTTGTTTTTGTTTTTGTTTTTTTCGTACAATCTCTGTTGCCGTAATCAATTCGTCGTTTTCTCATTATAAGTTCTTTCGCCGGCTTTTATTCATCAAGTTCGTTCACTTAGTCGGCAGTTGCCCGTTTAAGAGATTTTTCTTTATTCATTTTGTATGATTTCCTCTGTCAACTGAGTTGTTTCAGGTGTGTCAGTGTCGGTGTGTGTGTGTGTGTGTGTGTGTGTGTGTGAGAGAGAGAGAGAGAGAGAGAGAGAGAGAGAGAGAGAGAGAGATAGTGAGTGTGTGTGTGTGTGTGCAGTGTCAGTTCAAGTTCAGTTTTTAAACTGACCCTTCTCTATCACTCCTGTTTTTTTCTGTTCTGTCCCATTATCCGTCTGCACCTCTTCACTGAGATACAGACACAGTCCCCCCACACACCCCGACCCCATTTCCCCCTCAGTACTCCCGGGTCCCGGTTAGTCAGTGTGGCCCGGGCGGAGCGGAGTGTGCCATTTATTAATCGTGGGACTTTCAGTTAAAATTGACGATAAACTGAGGGGCAGGGTCGTGGTGATGATAACGATGTACATGTTCAGTTGCGATGACTGACTGAGGTCCATTGAGGTTAGGGGATTACGTGACAATGCTGTGAACTGACGCTTCCTTTCATGACGACATCTCGCCATTAACATTTAAGGACGGTCCGAGAGACACACTTGCAGTAATGGTCAGGAAATTTGAGCAACACTGACACCCAGAGACGCGAAGTGGATGACACCGGACTGTGTGGTTCCAGTGTTCTCTGACACTTTCCACTTCAATTACTGGTAAGCCCGCGGAGCCGCGACCACGCCGGGGCCGAAAAACCCACCGCCTCCTCTAGGAATCGTATCCCGCCCCCGCCCCCCCCGCCCGGCCGCCCCTCCCCCCTAGCCCCCCCCCCCCCACCCCCCCCCCCCCCCTCCCACCCCACAGCCGTAAGACCGCGATCGATTAACCACTTCGCCACGGCGGCTGGTTACATGGGGTCTTTTTTTTCTTTTCTTTTTTTTATTTTGCTACCTACTTTTTTTTTCCTGCCCATTTTCAATTATTTTTTCTTTCTCTTTGTTCTGATTCGGTTGAATACCCACAGGTGAGCTTGGAATTGCTTTTTGTTCCGTTGACAATTCTTTCCATTACTTTCACTGCCGAAATGAACTTTTGACATTTTATTTCGGAAGTGAATTTTCATGATTGCAGTTGATCTGCACTTCGACCACTTCTGTTGATGCGAGCCAAGTAAGAATTAATCGGAGCCATCTGTAGACTCCGGACAGTTGACAAATGACGTAACAACTGAACTCAGTGATTGCGAAAGATGCATTTTGTGTACGTCAGCATCAGTGAGAGGGTCGCCCTGTACTGTCAACATACTGTGCGCATGAACGGTTTCTCGACAGTATGTGCTGATATAACGTTGCCAGTTTTAACACGGCCGCACACACTGACACACACACACACACACACACACACCGGCTGACAACTGGTACACACACACACACACACACACACACATACTGACACACGGCACACTGCACACACACACACACACACACACACACACACCGGCAACACACACACACACACACACACACACACTTACGGCACACTGACCCCTCGGATGTCCAGTGGGTGTCTGAATGACACAACCTTTCAGCTTCCGTCGTCAGAATTGTGGTATTCTGTGTCAGTCAACAAACACCTCTTCAGTATAAGAACCTTCCACTTGCAATATTCTGATCGTGGTAATTAGGGTGAAACGCTGTTAACGTCGTCTCTTTCGCCGTTCGTATGGAGAGAGTGAGAGTGTAATGCACACGTACTGAGCTTCCGTGTAATAAATATTGAATTTCTAATCATAATTAAACCACACAAGACGACAACGGCCGGTCGGACCAGTGACAAACTTGAGAAAGAAATGAGATTGATATCGGTAAAAGTAAATGTGCTTTGTAACTCCATATTTCTAATCATGATTTCAGTGATATCTGATATGGAAACCCCGGCGCGGCAAACTGAACACTGTGACAACTTAACACTGAGACCGGCGTCTCCGCCGCCGGCGGGGAAAAATAACATTATTTTTGTTTGATAGTAGAGTACATGAGTTGACGCACAGTAGCCTTGTCAGTGATGAATATTGCTAATTCTAAATAGTGTGAAAAAGAGGTCTGGCGCCGGAGGGCCGGAGAACGATGAAGGAAAAAGGGATCGAGTGTAAAAATCAAGGATGACACACACTCACACACTGAACCAGTGACCGCCGAAAAAAAACAACAACAACCCAACAACAACATCAACTGAACTTGAAAAAACCACTACAACAACTAGTCTAAACTAAACAAACAACAACAACAGCAACACTGACCAAAAACAACGCCAAGACGGGGCCAGTACCGGAAAGAAAGACAGGATCGATACGGAGAGAGAGAGAGACAGAGAGAGAATAAATTCAAAATTATCTATTTTATTTTCTGAGGGTAATAGAGTAAGCAAGACAATGCTTTTTTCACTGATCCAGAGAGAGAGAGAGAGCATTGATGATCACACACACACGCACGCACACATGATACACAAACACTGACACCGTCCGTTGGCACACACACACTCACAAACGGCACACACTGCTGACACACACACACACACACATCGGCACACACACGACCACTACAAACCTGAACAAACAAACAAAAACTTGAAAACTGAACAACTTGCAACAAAAAGCAAAGACGTACATGACTAACAGTAAGAATTAAGTTGCAAAGAAGGGAAGAAAACGAGGGCTGGGAGGTGGGGGCGGGGAAGATACTGATAACATGATTACAGGCCATTCAGTACGGCAACCAAAGATTCTCTGTTTTCCGGCTTTACAGGCGAAAAATACTGTCACGATGTACAGTTTTGTCCGTCCGCTGCATGGGACTCAGCAAAACGGCTCAGCGATTTCCAGTGCAGTTCCGCCTGGGCTGATAGACTGCCGCTACACACACGCAAATTCACTTGTGATAAAGACATGTTCGTTTTCTTGATTGACGGAGAGAGACTGAGAGAGAGAGAGAGAGAGAGAGAGAGCGGAGGGTGGGGGTGCAGTGGGTGGAGAGTCGCCAGGAGGCACTTGTGTGCGGTCGCTGCATGTGCTCAAGTTGACCTCAGTGATGATAACAGCGGCAACTGAAAATGCTGAATGCATCTTTGGATATTGTATGTTATAAAAGTCGGACTACAGAAACTGAAATAATTTGAAGGTGAACTGACAACGGGAATTAGCCTAAATTAACGCGCCCCGCTCACTCAGTGATCCCACCCACGTATATATATATATATATATATATATATATATATATATATATATATATATATATACGTCCTCCATCCCAGGGCGGCCGGCTACAACTGGTAATAGTTCCTTCATCCCCGCCCGAACACTGTATCAGTGTCGAAGTGGCGTGAATAACCTCAGTGACCACCGCAACATACATGCACTCAGTGGCACGGCACATGGCTTCCACGTAAACATAGTTATGACTCACGCACACCCGGCCGCACTATAATTTCAGTTTCATATTTATTGTATCGACTCGGAATTCAAGCTGTGCTTTTTATCAGTTGACATCAGTTGTACAGCCTGGTTCAGGACAACGCATATGTTGCCCGGCCGACTGCTATGAACGACACGAACTGAACGAGCAACTTATCTAGGAATTCAGTCAATCATGACAGCACACACAGACACAGACAGACACACGCACGCACGCATGCACGCACACATGACACACTGGCACACACACAAACACACACACACATTGACACTGGAAGAATGCGCGCGCGCGTTTATGGCATCAGGGTATGAATGAGAACATGCAGTCTATTTATTCTTTCCTTTGTAATAGTGTTTTGCTTGTTGTTGTTGCTGTTTGTTTCTTTTACGTTATGCTGGGAGACTGCATTGGCTCCTTTCGAGCACAATGATAACTCCCTGAGTGACTCATTGCCATGGACCGAAACATGAAGATAACGGAAAATGAAGAAAACAGTTGGAGTTTTTTTATCTATTGACTGTCGCGTAGTTCTTATTTTATAAAATGTATTCGATAACATATATAGCAGAATGAAAATAATTTTCAAAGTCGGTTGAACTTTATCGTTTGCAGACTTGTGTGTTTCCATTCCAACAATTGTATGGAACCGGAAGGCACCTTGACCAATCCTAATTTAGAACTGGAAAGATTTCAAAAAAATCTGATGATCATATCGGCGAATATTGGTCTCGATTGGTAAAAGGAAGTCTTGCATTCGATCACTGTCTTGTTCATCAGAAAGAGGTATTTATGGCTTCACTGCACATTTCTTTGATTTTATTGGCATATATAAAACGTTAACCGTCACTGTTATTTTGAATCAGTTTTGGCAGACTTGCAGACAGTGGTGTGATGGCTCAGTCTGCTATCCCCGAATCAAGTGTGAGCAGACAAGCTTGATTAATTTATTTGCTGTCATCTTCCACCCTTTAATTCATTATTAATTGTTTAGATGAACGAAAACCTGGATGACAAATGTCAGTTTATCGTATCCTTAACCCGTTCACACTGTTAACAAAATCTATTGAAGAACTTCATGAACTTCGCAGACTAGCATAACCAGCAAAATCAAGGTAAACAAAAACACTCAGATAGTATTTAATACGAATAATTTCAGCTTCAGTTCGTGACTGTCAGTCTGAGCTGTCGACATTGACACAAACACTTACAAATGTAAACAAGCTGTAAAAACTTGAAAGTGAAAGGAAAGAAAGGCTTGGGGAGCGTAAATCAAACCTTAAAATCTTTTTCAATCACACTTAGTGACTTAGTCACAACTTGTTGAGTGACTGCCAGCTACATGATGGGTTCTACTAGTAGGCTGCCTGGACTCAACATTAACAAATCAAATGTGCACACGATTAGCTGATTACAGTTTAAAAAAAAAAATCTCAGTGCAGTATTGGGTATTTTCAACATTTGGACCAACTTTAAAGATTTAACCTTTTTTGTGTGCATTTTGTAACAGACTTGTGCAGGGATGAAGTAAACTATGCACAAACTGCAATCAGCTGATAATCATGTTGTAAAGTTATACTGTGGGAGCCTGAATTCCCTAGGTTTAGCTTCACAGCTGATACTATTACTAGTGATAGATCAAGATGCATCTTCTTCTTATTGTATGTTTTCTGTAGAGAATGCTTGGAATTGGATATGATTGATTAGCATTGAAAAGTTGTTCCATGACCATGGTACTGCACATGTTCCATCTGTCAGAACAAAATCCTTCTGTCCACAATGTTGACATAGTGAGGGTCCAGCCATCTGGAATACTATTCCATTTAATATTTGACACTCATCTCCCTCAGCCTTGCTTAAATATCTGAAGACCCATCTGTTTAAACAATATTGGTAAATTTCTCTGCCCTCCACAGTTCCAGACTGTTTTTCATCCATGATATAACTGCTTTGTCACTGTGTATGACTATGTGTGAACTTAGTTTGTGGGTTGTGTCTTTCACTCTTTCCAAGTGAGTTGGTCAAGCTGTGTCATGATGTCTGCTCTCATTGTTGAAACTGTGTTTCTGAAAACATGTTTTTTAATTTTTATTATTATTTTTTTAAATAGAATAATGTCTGTGCATTCTGTCTGAAAACATGGTATTTTTGAGAATAACCTCTGTGCAATGTGCTTGAAAACATGGTATCTGTGAGAATAAGCTCTCCACAGTCTGCCTGAAAACATGGTATAGAGATGTGAGATTAATCTCTATGCAGTCTGCCTTAAAACATGGTGTTTCAATTGTGAGAATAACCTCTCTGCAGTCTGCCTGAAGACATGGTATAGATATATGTGAGAATAACCTCTCTGCAGTCTGCCTGAAGACATGGTATAGATATATGTGAGAATAACCTCTCTGCAGTCTGCCTGAAGACATGGTATAGATATATGTGAGAATAACCTCTCTGCAGTCTGCCTGAAGACATGGTATAGATATATGTGAGAATAACCGCTCTGCAGTCTGCCTGAAGACATGGTATAGATATATGTGAGAATAACCTCTGCAATCTGCCTGAAGACATGGTATAGATATATGTGAGAATAACCTCTGCAGTCTGCCTGAAGACATGGTATAGATATATGTGAGAATAACCTCTCTGCAGTCTGCCTGAAGACATGGTATAGATATATGTGAGAATAACCTCTCTGCAGTCTGCCTGAAGACATGGTATAGATATATATATATGTAAGTCAGTGAAGACAGTATATGTGGGAATAACCTCTCTGCAGTCTGCCTGAAAACATGGTATCTGTGGGAATAACCTCACTGCAATCTGCCTGAAAACATAGTATAGGTATGTGAGAATAACCTCTCTGCAATCTGCCTGAAAACATGGTGTCTGTGAGAATAACCTCTCTGCAGTCTGAATGAAAACATGGTATAGGTATGTGAGAATAACCTCTCAATCTGCCTGAAAATATGGTATCTGTGAGAATAACCTTTCTGCAAACTGCCTGAAAACATGGTATCTGTGAGAATAACCTCTCTGCAATCTGCCTGAAAACATGGTATCTGTGGGAATAACCTCTCTGCAATCTGCCTGAAAACATGGTATCTCAGTCTGTGGGAATAACCTCTCTGCAATCTGCCTGAAAACATGGTATCTCAGTCTGTGGGAATAACCTCTCTGCAATCTGCCTGAAAACATGTGAGAATAACCTCTCTGCAGTCTGCCTGAAAACATGGTATCTGTGAGAATAACTTCTCTGCAATCTGCCTGAAAACATGGTAACTGTGACTAGTATGAGAATAACCTCACTGCAATCCACCTGAAAACATGGTATTTAACCTCTCTGCAGTCTGCCTTCAAATATTTTCATTGATTGACACACGTATCAGCCACCACAGTGTATAGTGTACATGTGAAGGTTGTGAGCTGTGTGAAGACTTCTTACATTGTAAAATTGAGGACTGGTGATGGTTTTAATGCGTTTGACATATAATGATGACAATATAGGTAAAGGGGTCAGAATGGAAAAGTGTCACCTGGTGATAATAAATCCATTGCACTGACTTGCAAAACCATTAACTCATCCCAGAGCAGAATTATGAACTATACATGTCGTCATCTGTCTATTCAGAAACGTCAGTTATGCTTTATTTTCAGCTTCATACCCTAGCTGTCATCGTACTTTTTCAGTTTTTATTTTCTTGTAATTGGATCCCCAACCCCTTCCCCCCCACCATACCCAGACTCCACTTTTCTTCTCCCCATTTGTTACATATTATAAAACAGAATGTTCATATCATCTAGTCATAAATGCTTGATGAGGCTTACAGTTGCAGAATGAGCAGACATGAGTGTTATTGCCAATTATTATTACTCGGGATCAGTAGCATGTGGTAATGTAACGCCACTGATTGTCACAGCAATAAAGACAGCAACTAAAAATAACAAGAGAGGCAAGGCCTTCAAGACTCACTTGTGATAAATTAAGTCCCCTAGCATTACAGAGTAATTTCCCTTTTTTACCATCTGCACCAAAACGTTTGCAAAATAAATAAAAATTCCATGCTTAGCAAAAGAAGTTCCTGTTTGAACAAAAAATGATAATAATAACTCCTCCTGTTGTTGTGTCAGAATAAGAGGTCAGAGTGCCAAGTTTAGAGAATACAAAAAATATAAATATAACAGTAAATGCAGATTGCATATAATTGGGCTTCTTTTTTTATTTCTTTTGTGCCCATCCCAGAGGTGCAATATTGTTTTAAACAAGATGACTGGAAAGAACTGAATTTTTCCTATTTTTATGCCAAATTTGGTGTCAACTGACAAAGTATTTGCAGAGAAAATGTCAATGTTAAAGTTTACCACGGACACACAGACACACGGACACACACACACACACAGACAACCGAACACCGGGTTAAAACATAGACTCACGTTGTTTACACAAGTGAGTCAAAAAGACAACAACAAAACGCACCGGAGTCGTATAAACTTAATTGTGGGCACTGCAGTCTGCCCAACATTCACAAAGCAGTATCTAGATATCTTATGAGAGCAGACATAAATTTTGTTTTTGATAAATATTATCAAAAATGATAAAATATCTTACATGGTTAAAGTCTAGGGAACCCTCCCCCCCCCAAAAAAAAAACCCCTTGTGTTGCACTTGTAGATCTTTGTTATGGAAAGAGCATCATTCTGTTGGAAATGCTTTCTGCATAATTAGAAAATAGAAGAAAATCACACACACACACACACACACACACACACACACACACACAGACATATATATATATTAATTATAATATATCTATCTATCTATCTATCTATCTATATATACACGGATGGTAAAATCAAAATGATTCCCATGTTTCATGCATCATATTGTATGCATGTTGACAGGTTTAAAGGTCACCACAGGTGAAGGGTCATCATGGGTGATGATTCAGAGTGGATGAAACTTCCAACGGATGAAAAATGTGGACACAAGGTACGTCACAGTTTTGCCATTGAAAGAACTATGATTATGACAGTATTATGAGTCTGTGATGGCACCGGATGTATTTTCTTCCTGTGTGAAAATTGATGATATACATACAGCTCTGCATGCAAACACGCACACGCACACACACGCAGAGTGACATGCACATGCACACACACACACACACACACACACAGAGTAACACACACACACACACACACACACACACACACACACACAAACACATACAATGATACATGTACATACATATTGTATCCACATACCTGTGTAGGACAGAATGTTTTCTTGCTTCTGTTAATCTCTTGAATTGTAAAAGAAATGCTATTTGTGTGGGAATGGGAGGAGTTTGGGGAGGATGAGGGGGGGTGGGGGTGTCAGGAAAGGGCTAGGGGAGGCAAGGGGTGGGTGTGGGAGACATGGGAGAAAGGTTGGGGAGGTTGGGGCCTGTTGGAAAGAGAGAAATGGATAGAGAGAGAGAGAGAGAGAGAGAAGAGGATGAGGTGTGGACAGAGGAAATCTCATTAAGAGGCCTGATGAGGAAGAACTGAAGACAAGAGAAGTATTGAACAGAGGGGTATCCACTCGGGATCATCACAAAGTGACAAATGTCTGTAAAAACAACAGCATATTTTAAGAGAATACTTTTTAATTGCTCTACCCTTTTGCCATTTCACTTTTTAGGACTATTTAAAAAAAAAAAAAAAAAAAAGGTTAGGAAAAAAATCAAATTAAGCATCTTGTCATTCTGATGAGACGATACACTGAGGCCTGTGTGCTGTTCGCACAAAAAGATCCCATGGCATCGAGAGTTGTCCTCTGACAAAATTCTTCAGAAGAAACCCCCTGTGATAGGTGCACTCCAGGACTGACCAAGCGTGTTGGGTTATGCTGCTGGTCAGGCATCTGCTTAACAGGTGTCTGTATATATGTCTGTATATATGTATATATGGAATTATGTACAGCTGTCTGTATATATGTATATATGGAATTATCTGAATGCAGTGATACCTGGGGAAACTGAAACTGAAACTCAATGAATATGATTACTCTTTCTCTTAATCTGTACCTTTCCCCTCTCTCTGTCTTGTGTGCTGAAGACATTTGTTCTGAAGCAAGTCATTAGCACAAACTTGCACCAAACAAAACTGGTACACTGGCCTTGTCAGCCACAACTAGAGTAGAAGAGAAGGCAAACAGAGCCTGTAACAGCCCTCTCGTGCCGATATTTCTGCTCTGCAGCTTTGGAAAGCCCGTGTCGCTGGCTACGAGGAGCTGATGAAGATCTTTGCTGCCGCGGACAACGAGAAGAGCCCAGAGTTCTCCAAGCATGCGGGGCTGATGAAGAAGATTGTGACGGACAACAATGCCGTGGCACAGGAGAAGGGTCTGGATGTCGTCGTCTCCTTTGTGGAGAACGCAGCCACCCAGATAGCTGTGAGGTGAGTTCTCCAAAAAAACAGGGTACCGGAGATTAGTTTCTGGTGTTTACAGTTTGGTGAGTTCTGTGATGATAATAGGAGGAACTGTGGCTAGGCGTTGGACTTTTGATGCATCGTTTTACCTGCTTGGTATCAGGGTTCGCCCAGACGTGATTCTGTACCTGGCTTCAGTTGGGGAAGGTTGAAACTAGGATGAAAACAGTGGGAACATTTGGTTTCACTTTCTCAATCAGTTGTCTTCTCACTCGGTACTATAAGCTTGTTGGCTTTTGCCTATAGATGTGTTGTTTGCCAGAGTTTTCAAGGGTATTGAGTGTGTCTTTGATGGTGTGTGTGTGTGTGTGTGTGTGTTGTGTATGAAACATTGCTTCAAAACTGTGAACCCCAGCTGTTGTAGGGCTGGTCCATAGTGTAGCTGCACTGATGGGGTACAAAACTATTCACAATAGGCAGTGCAGCTGTACCGATGGGGAACAAAAATAGATTCACGGTTTAATTGTGTGGCTTGCAGGACGATCAACGAGGTGGTGTCAGGAGTGGTGACCAAGTGTCTGAATGCCACCAAGCAGAAGACTAAGGACAAGGGCATGGAGATTGTCATGCTGTACATTGAGCTGGACAAGCCAGATTTGGTTCAGGTGGGAACGGCTCTTTGTGTGTGTGTGTGTGTGTGTGTGTGTGTGTGTGTGTGTGTGTGTGTGAGTGAGAGAGAGAGCTTTGTGAGACTGTGTGTGTGTGTGATTTTGTGTGTGTGTGACTGTGTATGGTTTATAGCTGAAGCCTGATTTCAGGCATTTTTGTTAAAATTCAGAAGGATGGAGTATGTCTTGCCTGAAGAAAATACGCTGTTGTGATTCTGATGGATGGATCAGATAAAAGTGTTTCTTGTGTATACAGACTGCGCACGTGTAGTAGAAAAATAATGTGTATAAAATATAGTGTTGTGTCAACTCAGAGTAGAAGTTCATGTTACTGCTTTTTTTTGTGCTCACACTATCTGGAATTCACTGCCTGACGTCTTAGGCACCAACCAACAACTCCCTCTGTTCAAATCCCAGTTGAAAATTCATCTGTTCTGTGAAGTGTTTTTGTGCTTTGTTTTTCTCCACAGTTAATTCGAGCTATTTTTTGCTCATGGGTGACAGTATTTGTATGTATGGTTGAGCGTGGTTAGTTATTTTGGGGCATGGCAACGTTTGAATAGGTCATTGCCAGTGGGTTGAGTCTAAATTTATTTAGAGAAATGTGCAGTACAAATGACATTCATTGTTTTTTTTATCATGTGTGAGGTGAGTAATCAACTGATTATTGACTATTGCTGTGTGTTCTGTGTGCAGGAATGTTTGATGGGGGGCTTGGAGAACAAGAACCCAAAGGTGGTCATTGGCAGCATTCAGTGCTTGAAGGTTGCCCTCAGGTCAGTCACTGCTGCTTATTTGGTCTGCTGCTGAAGTGTGTGTGTGTGTGTGTGTGTATAGGTTAGAATGCAATAATCACCTTGTCACAAACTAAATACAAGAACATGTGGTGTATTGTCTAATGTGTTTGTGATAGATTAGAGCATGTACGGATGCTGTACAAAATTTTTACCTGTGTTTCAGGGACTTTGGCAGCAAGATGTGATGTTACCTGTGTTTCAGGGACTTTGGCACCAAGATGTGATGTTAACAACTTGTGTTTCAGGGACTTTGGCAGCAAGATGTGATGTTACCTGTGTTTCAGGGACTTTGGCACCAAGGTGTGATGTTACCTGTGTTTCAGGGACTTTGGCACCAAGGTGTGATGTTACCTGTGTTTCAGGGACTTTGGCACCAAGGTGTGATGTTACCTGTGTTTCAGGGACTTTGGCAGCAAGATATGATGTTACCTGTGTTTCAGGGACTTTGGCAGCAAGATGTGATGTTAACAACTTGTGTTTCAGGGACTTTGGCAGCAAGATGTGATGTTACCTGTGTTTTAGGGACTTTGGCACCAAGATGTGATGTTACCTGTGTTTCAGGGACTTTGGCACCAAGGTATGATGTTACCTGTGTTTCAGGGACTTTGGCAGCAAGATGTGATGTTACCTGTGTTTCAGGGACTTTGGCACCAAGGTGTGATGTTACCTGTGTTTCAGGGACTTTGGCACCAAGGTGTGATGTTACCTGTGTTTCAGGGACTTTGGCACCAAGGTGTGATGTTACCTGTGTTTCAGGGACTTTGGCACCAAGATGTGATGTTACCTGTGTTTCAGGGACTTTGGCACCAAGGTGTGATGTTACCTGTGTTTCAGGGACTTTGGCACCAAGGTGGTTCAGGTGAAGCCCCTGCTGAAGGTGCTGCCCAAGCTGCTGGATGACCGCGACAAGAACGTACGTGAGGAGACCAAGCAGCTGGTCATCGAGCTCTACCGCTGGATCGGTGCCGCCCTCAAGCCGCAGATGTCCAACTTCAAACCCATCCAGGTGGGCTGCTAAAAGCTGTGTGTCTTGGAAAATCTTTTTTTTTTATAATTTTTTTTACAGATTTTTTTCTTCCATTTTTGATGACGCATGAAAGATGTGGATACGTACATTTGTATTTGTATTTACATCATTTCTTTTTATCACAACAGATTTCTCTGTGTGAAATTTGGGCTGCTCTCCCCAGGGAGAGCGCGTCGCTACACTACAGCGCCACCCATTTTTTTTGGTATTTTTTCCTGCATGCAGTTTTTATTTGTTTTTCCTATCGAAGTGGATTTTTCTACAGAATTCTGCCAGGAACAACCCTTTTGTTGCCTTGGGTTCTTTTACGTGCGCCAAGTGCATGCTGCACATGGGACCTCGGTATATCGTCTCATAACATATTTATAAGGTGAAACAGATCAAAGATATATCGAAGGAAACCAAATAGGTTAAAAGGTTAACTCTTTCACTCCCAAGTTTCTGTGTGAAAAACACTCCCCAGGGCCAAATATTTTAAATCTCATGCTCTCCATCACACGCTTTGGTTCATGTCAAAACAACACAGTGGACCTGTTCACTTGAAACTTGGTCAGGGAGATAAGAATAGTCATCGTTTAATTGGTGGGAAACTGGCTGCAACTGTCGAGCTTTTTTTTTTTTACAGTGTGAAAAATGGTCTTATCAACATGATGCCTCAGTGTCGACAAAAGTCGCCTGTGGCGGTGCAGTGTCAACTAAAGTTGCTTATGGTGGTAAAAGAGTTAATTAAGAATTGAAATGAATAGCATCAATGGCACCACTGACCTGAGTATTGGGTAACTAACCCCTAGAAGCCGCCGGAGAAGGTGCAGGAGGTGGTGGAGGTCTGGAGTCGACCGGAGGGAGCAAAGGAAGTGGAGGAGGCGGCGGGTTGGCGTTGTTGAGAGGGCCAGAAATAGAGGGCCCAGAGTGTCCGCGAATCGATTGCGATCGCGCCTTAATTTTAGCCCGATCTCCCAATCGAACCGTATAATTATGTGACCTGGTTGAAGACAAAATTTGACAAAAAACAAGAACGCCAGAGAATCGATAGACAGGCAGAAAATACAAAAAAACTTAGCCATATGAAGAGCACAGGAACAGGAGTCATAATGGCTGCCAGAAAAAGAGGGCGCTAACCAGCGGGACAAAGGGGAGGTTACCTACTTCCGGGGGGTTATCAGCTGTAGTTGCTTTCGTTTTCTCCGCATAGGCGGATAGTAGTTGGGGGTCGGGGGGTTAAAACTGAACAAAAAATGTTAAAAAAACCCCAACAACTGTCAACGGATGGTTACAGGTGCAAGAGTTTGAGGAGGAGTTTGAGAAGATCACTGGGGGCAAGCCGACTCAGAGCCGCTTCATGCGATCCCAGCAGGACCTGAAGGCCAAGATTGAGGAACAGGCTGCCGCCGCTGCCGGGGGAGATGGGGGGGATGAGGGTAACTGACGCCACTGCTTTGGTCCTTTCTTTTCTTCTCTCTCTCTCTCTCTCTGTGCCTCTCTCTCTCTCTGTCTCTCTGTCTCACTCTCTCTTTCTCTTCCTCTAAAAGGAGTATATGATGCCATTTATTTGCCTTTTTTTTCCTCAGATGTGCTGGTTTGAGATAGTTCTATATTAAGTGTACTCACTTTGTTCCTGTTTTGTTTTTCTTCTCTTTTCTTCTTCTTTTTTTATATTCAGACTGGTAATTGTACAGTTCTCAATTTTCAGCATGTATGATGTTCAATCAACAGAATTTTGGCTTTTCTTTTTGAAAAGTTTTATGAATACAGTTATTCTGTTAATTTGCTTGTACATGTTTAAAAGTTTCAGTTTTAAGGAATACAAGGGAAAATCACAAAATTGTATACTAAACTTACATCACCAGTAAGAATTACAGAATGCCATGTCAGAAAGCACAGTCACTTCTTCTTCTTCTGCGTTCGTGGGCTGCAACTCCCACGTTCACTCGTATATACGCGAGTGGGCTTTTACGTGTAAGACCGTTTTTTTTCCCGCCATGTAGGCAGCCATACTCCGCTTTCGGGGGTGTGCATGCTGGGTATGTTCTTGTTTCCATTACCCACCGAACGCTGACATGGATTGCAGGATCTTTAACGTGTGAACTTGATCTTCTGTTTGCGTATACACACGAAGGGGGTTCAGGCACTGGCAGGTCTGCACATATGTTGACCTGGGAGATGGTAAAAATCTCCACCCTTTACCCACCAGGCGCTGTCACCGTGATTCGAACCCGGGACCTTCAGATTGAAAGTCCAACGCTTTAACCATTCGGCTATTGCGCCCGTCAGCACAGTCACTGACTCTCAGACTGCCAAGCACCATGCACCATTCGCTGAAGTTCCCATCCACAAACAGTTTGCTGACATGATCGCTTTTATTAATTTGTTTAGGCATACTTACTCCTTACTCCTTTCCGGTTCTCTTTCATTTCTTTTCTTTCTTCTTCAACTTCATAATGATCAGACGTTCTCAGTTTTCATCACATATGATCTGAGGAATGAGTTTTCCTTTCATATGATCTGAAGTAAGGAGAAGAAAACATGCTGACAATGTATAAACAGGATGCTGATCAGTGTGCACTAAAACAGATGGGGAGGAGGAAGGGGGTGAGGACCTTGACCCTTACGAGCTGATGACGGCCGTGGACGTCCTCTCCAAGATCCCCAAGGATTTCTTTGAAAAGATTGTGAGTAGATTGTATGCTTGTGCTTGATAAAAAATTGTTCTTTTTGTTAACACCTGCACGGAATGGTGAGACTCAGATATAATAATAATGATAATAATACATAGTTTTTCTATGGCGCGATATCCAGCACCAGTGCTGCTCAAAGCGCCTTACATCACAGTTGACTATTAAACATGCCTTAAAAAAAACATATCAACCGCTATCTGACAATGGAAACCATCCAATGTGTTCATATGGATGCAAAAGCACACAAAAGATTATAAAAGCTATGAAATAAATAAGGCTTAGATCAAAGCAAAATGCATTTTATAGAACACACACCCACACACCCACCCACACACACACGCACGCACACACACGCACACACAGATATATAAATGTCCCTCCCTTACAGACACACACACACTGACATTGAATATCAACTGCACTAAAAACAGAATTGCATAAGAATTAAAATATTTCTTATTTTCTAACATAGAATTCTGTTCGGACACACTAACATGCCTACACACTTACACGCACGCACACATGCCCATTAAAAATAACCAGATAGAAAAAATGACATCACATCTAAGACTGAAACTACATAAAATGGCCCAGAGTGTCAGCGAATCGATTGTGATCGCGCTTTAATTTTAGCACGATTGCCCAATCGAGCTACATAATTATGTGACCTGGTTGGAGACATAATTTGACAAAAAACAAGAACGCCAGAGAATCGACAGACAGGCAGAAAATACGAAAAAACTTAGCCATATGAAGAGCACAGGAACAGGAGTCATGATGGCTGCCGGAAAATGAGGGCGCTAGCTAGTGGGACAAAGGGGAGGTTACCTACTTCCGGGGGGTTATCAGCTGTAGTTGCTTTCGTTTTCTCCGCATAGGCGGATAGTAGTTTGCACAGGACAGGAATGTCAGACCCCTGCCGGAGCCTGCACTAGTTGGGTCACTGTAAGTATGTTATTTAAACGTAATTTTAGATAGAAAATTTCCTAAAATACACATCCATTCAGTGTGGATGTGGGGTGGGTGGGGGTGGATGGTGGAGAAGGGAGCAGGAGAGAGAAGTGAAGTGGATTGTGGAGTCCGGGGATGGGAAGTGAAAAGTATGCTTTACTGTGGAACATTTATGTTGGTGATGATGAGGATGGTAATGTGTGTGTGTGTGTGCGTTTGTGTGTGTGTCTTCTTGTATTTGTATTTGTATGCTTGTTTGTGTAGGTTTTATGCTTCTGTGTGTGTAATAGAATTGGTCATATATTTGACCATTTATATGCATTTTTTTTACAGCTTCATTTTTGTTAAAAAAAACAAAAAAACAATGAAGAGAGGGAAATGGGGGAGGGGCGGCATGACATATTAAAAATATTTAAAATATATTAACTATTAAAAACCCAGGTCAGCATTTGTGGATTATGGAAACATGAAAATGCACAGCCTGCATCAACCACGACAGATTCATTATCAAGTTGATGGTGGTGGTACAGTGAAAAGGAGGAGAAGAACGACAATTTGGTGGAAAGGTTTTGTACCTCATTATCATATGACCAGCCATGTGCGTATTGGCGTATTGGTTACTACTAACCTTGGTCTCGCGTGATGATGCTCAGCTAACCGCATGCGTGTTTGCATTGAAACGGCATTGAATGGACCAATCAGCTTAATTGTTTGCCCGAACAAGAGAGAACTTGGCTGAGTGAAATTGCGTCTCAGTCAAACAGCGTCTGTGCCTGGTGGATTAAGCTAGAACGCATGCTTGCTGATGTGATATTATCTCGCTCACTACGATCGGCTTCGGATCCACTCTGTTTATGCATACCCAGATTCAAACACTCGACTGTTGGCCGCCGTTCTTTCTCTGTATCTGGACCTTGCGATTGGAATGAACTTCCTCTTTCGCTTCATCAAGTCTCCACACTCAGCCCTTTCAAGTCTGGCCTTAAAACCCACCTCTTCCCAAAATAGCCTCCCTTGCCTGCCCTTCCTTGTCTTTAGTTTCTACAGTTTTAGAGTTATGCATGCGTGTGAATGACTGGTACGGAAGCGCTTTGATTTGTCTCTGCACAAGATTCAGCGCTACATAAATACCATTATTATTATTATTATTATGCAAGGTTCGTAGGGTCCTTTCAAGTCCTTTTAAGTCCTTAGGAATTGGATTTTGGTCAAAAGGCCTTTTAAGTGCTTTGATTCAGCAAGTTGGTCCTTTTAACTCATCAGGAGGTCCTTTTAATTTTTGAAAGGTACTGTTAAGTCCTGTTTTATGAAGAGAAAGAGACTTGAGAACGAAACTGAAACACCTTCGACACCAAAACCGCAAGTTGCAAAGCGCGTTGAAAGATGCCGACGCGATCGTCTGAAACTCAGTACTTACTGTAGGAGGATACAGCCTATAGCTCTAGGCCCTAACAGTAGTGCGCTTTCTGCTCGGTGGCAGACGCGAAGCGTGGTACAGTGGCTGTGAGTCACGCCTGCTGCTGCTGCTTTGCTTAGGCCTAGCCTACAGTGACGTGAATTGCAAAGACTAAATACGACAGTCAAATGGGATTAGCTGTTCTTCCGTTTATGAGAGGTAAGTGTCTGCTGTTCTGCATGTCAAATAGATTGGGGTGTACTGTAAAGTCATGTCGGCAAAGGTCCTTTTAAACTGATTTGAGGTCCTTATAAAGTCCTTTAAAGGTCCTTTTTTGGCTTCATGCCCACCACCTGGGAACCCTGTTATGTGACTTGGAGTCTGGAATGTTCCTACCAAATGTTCCTTCCATGACGGGTGCAATAGCCGAGTGGTTAAAGCATTGGACTGTCAATCTGAGGGTCCCGGGTTCGAATCACGGTGACGGCGCCTGGTGGGTAAAGGGTGGAGATTTTTCCGATCTCCCAGGTCAACATATATGCAGACCTGCTAGTGCCTGAACCCTCTTCGTGTGTATATGCAAGCAGAAGATCAAATACGCACGTTAAAGATCCTGTAATCCATGTCAGCGTTCGGTGGGTTATGGAAACAAGAACATACCCAGCATGCACATCCCCAAAAACGGAGTATGGCTGCCTACATGGCGGGGTAAAAACGGTCATACACGTAAAAGCCCACTCGTGTGCATACGAATGAACGCAGAAGAAGAAGAAGAAGTTCCTTCCAGATTTCCTGATTGTTCTGACAGGCGTTGGTGTCTCTGTTGACAGGAAGCGAAGAAGTGGCAGGAGCGGAGAGAGGCCCTGGAGGCCCTGCAGAAGCTGGTGGAGAGCCCCAAGATAGAGAACGGCTCCTTCGGCACCCTGGTCAGCTCCCTCCTCAAGGTCAGCAGTGCTACTCCTCACTGAACAGTGCGCTGCTGCTGTTTTCCTTTTTCTTGTCATCTGGTTTCTTTTTTTCTTTTTTCTTGTAACTTGTTTTCCGATTGACGTGCTTCAGTGGTTTCAAGGGCCATGGGACATGAAAACACTGACTTGATGGTTTCACACACACTAACAGGAAAGAGAAAAGCCAGGTAGATGCGATATCTCTCTCTCTTTCTCATCTTTCTCTCACCTTCTCTGTCTCTCTCACTCTCTTTCTCCCTCAGCTTGTGGTGACGTCACTGTGTGTGTGTTTCAGGTGATCGGGAAAGACAGCAACGTGATGCTGGTGGCGCTGGCTGCCAACTGTCTGACGGGGCTGGCCAAGGGGCTGCGCAAAAACTTCGCCACTTACGCCACAAACGTATGCTGCTCTTCTTTCTTCACTTTTCTAGTGTTAATAGTGTGCCGGCAGTGTCACCTGCACCGCCCACACTCTGTCCCCCTTTCCCTCCCCATCCTTGTGTTCCTCTCCCTGCACAGCCTCATGTTCCTCCCTTATTATTATTACGAGCATTTACACCTAATCTTGAAAATAAGCCCAAGGCGTTTACAAATAGAACACGCACATGCAAATATCAAAAAGGAAGAAAGTGACCACAAGACATCTAACACCAACTTCTTCTTCTTTGTTCGTGGGCTGCAACTCCCACGTTCACTCGTATATACATGAGTGGGCTTTTACGTGTATGACCGTTTTTACCCCGCCATGTAGGCAGCCATACTCTGCTTTTGGGGGTGTGCATGCTGGGTATATACTTGCTTCCATAACCTACCAAATGCTGACATGGAGTACAGGATCTTTAACGTGCGTATTTGATCTTTTGCTTGCATATACATACGAAGGGGGTTCAGGCACGAGATGGTGAACCTGCTTTTATCAAGTCTCCTTCCCCCCAGTAAAGTGATGATTGTTTTATGCCTGGAGATGGTGAACCTGCTTTTATCAAGTCTCCTTCCCCCCAGTAAAATGATGATTGTTTTATGTCTGGAGATGGTGAACATGCTTTTATCAAGTCTCCTTCCCCCAGTAAAGTGATGATTGTTTTATGCCTGGAGATGGTGAACATGCTTTTATCAAGTCTCCTTCCCCCAGTAGTGATGATTGTTATATGTCTGGAGATGGTGACCATGCTTTTATCAAGTCTCCTTCCCCCAGTAAAGTGAAGATTGTTTTATGCCTGGAGATGGTGAACATGCTTTTATCAAGTCTCCTTCCCCCAGTAAAGTGATGATTGTTTTATGCCTGGAGATGGTGAACATGCTTTTATCAAGTCTCCTTCCCCCAGTAAAGTGATGATTGTTTTATGCCTGGAGATGGTGAACATGCTTTTATCAAGTCTCCTTCCCCCAAGTAAAGTGATGATTGTTTTATGCCTGGAGATGGTGAACCTGCTTTTATCAAGTCTCCTCCTCCCCAGTAAAGTGATGATTGTTTTATGCCTGGAGATGGTGAACATGCTTTTATCAAGTCTCCTTCCCCCAGTAAAGGGATGGGTGTGTTGCTGTGTTGAACAGTGCATCACGGTGATTGTGGAGAAGTTCAAGGAGAAGAAACAGAACGTGGTGACGGCACTCAGGGAAGCCAGTGACGCTGTGTATTCGACAGGGGTGAGTGGTTCAATCCTCACACAGATCACTGCTTCTTTTTATTTTATTTTATTTTATTGTTTTAGTATGAAAATCATTTGGGAGAGATGTTCGCTGCAAAGTTTGACACTGTCTTTTTTTTTTGATTACTGTCTTTTATTCGTTTGGTTGAAATGGATCTTTGTGTAGGAATGATGCATGTGGAGACACAGACAGCAGAGCGACAGCAAGCTTACAGCTTTATATTGTGTTCAAGCATTTGGTGAATCGTTATTCGTTTGATTACGTTTGTTGGCTGGTGAATGTTACACAAATGCAGTGATGTTGCAATGAAATGTTTTCCAGATAAAAGATATGTCGAGTCGCACCTGTATACGAAAACAGTGTTCAGGTAAAAATCAGTTTGATTTTGGGGGTGAATCTGTACAAAATTTCAAATGTCAGTCTGTTTATATCAGTATGTTTTTAGTTTTTATTTTTGTTTTGCTTTGGGAAAGAGAAGAAACATAGACATAATGAAGGTAAAAGAAATGACGGTCTCCACTCTGGGAGGGACGCTCACTCAGTCTGGCTCCGCGACTAAGCCATTATTGTCGTTAGTAGGGGGCTTAGTAGGTGGTGTCCTAAGTATGTTAAAACAGAACAGGCACCACTGAACACCACCGAAGTGACTCAGCAGCAGTGCAGGGTCTCCTCTGGTGTGTGGCCTCCAGGCGACCTAACATCGATGGTTCCCTGTGGACTGCTGACGCTGGAACTACAACGGACAAATCCGGGTGTGGCTGTGTATGGGGGAATCTAAATGAGCGGCGTGGGAGTAATGCCACTGAAACGGTGCAAATGATGGGGCAGCAAAAAAAAAAACAAAAAAAAACTTGTACCATGATTACTTCCCCTGTGGACCTGGTACCAATATTCTCATACCAACACACTATTCTAATTTAGATTGTTCTTGCTCGGTACAGTTTGCATTCTAAGCTGAACCTTATGCGGATTACAGAGAAAACCCCCAGTATTCTTGTACCAACACACTATTCTAATTTAGATTGTTCTTGCTCGGTACAGTTTGCATTCTAAGCTGAACCTTATGCGGATTACAGAGAAACCCCCCAGTATTCTTGTACCAACACACTATTCTAATTTAGATTGTTCTTGCTCGGTACAGTTTGCATTCTAAGCTGAACCTTATGCGGATTACAGAGAAAACCCCCAGTATTCTTGTACCAACACACTATTCTAATTTAGATTGTTCTTGCTCGGTACAGTTTGCATTCTAAGCTGAACCTTATGCGGATTACAGAGAAAACCCCCAGTATTCTTGTACCAACACACTATTCTAATTTAGATTGTTCTTGCTCGGTACAGTTTGCATTCTAAGCTGAACCTTATGCGGATTACAGAGAAAACCCCCAGTATTCTTGTACCAACACACTATTCTAATTTAGATTGTTCTTGCTCGGTACAGTTTGCATTCTAAGCTGAACCTTATGCGGATTACAGAGAAAACCCCCAGTATTCTTGTACCAACACACTATTCTAATTTAGATTGTTCTTGCTCGGTACAGTTTGCATTCTAAGCTGAACCTTATGCGGATTACAGAGAAAAACCCCCAGTATTCTTGTACCAACACACTATTCTAATTTAGATTATTCTTGCTCAGTACAGTTTGCATTCTAAGCTGAACCTTATGCGGATTACAGAGAAAAAACCCCAGTATTCTTGTACCAACACACTATTCTAATTTAGATTATTCTTGCTCGGTACAGTTTCCATTCTAAGCTGAACCTTATGCGGATTACAGAGAAAAAAAACATGTCCTTTACACGCATGCATAACTCTAAGCTTGAGAAACTGAAGACAAAGAAAAGGCAGGGGAGGGAGGCTGTCGTGGAAAGAGGTAGGTTTTAAGGCCAGACTTGAAAGAGCTGAGTGCGGAGACCTGACGAAGTGAAAGAGGAAGTGCATTCCAAGTGAAAGGTCCAGAGACAGAGAAGGAACGGCGGCTTACAGTGGGGTGTTTGAATCTGGGTGCACAAACAGTGGATCCGAAGCTGATCGAAGAGAGCGAGACGGGGTGTAGTGGTGTTGGCCGCCACAGAGATAGGAAGGGGCAGATTTGTGAATACATTTATAACAAAAAGTGCTGATCTTGTACTTTATTCTGTGTAAGACAGGGAGCCAGTGGAGATGATGCAAAAGAGGAGTGATGTGCTCCGATTTTTTCTTTTTGAAGATGAGTCGGGGCAGCAGAGTTTTGTGTGCACTGAAGGTGAGGGAGGGTCAAAACTGGCAGTAATGCGTGAGTTAAGTGATGGTGTGCCGTGGCAGGTGTCCCTGGAGGCGTTGCTGGAGGACCTGGTTGGGGCCCTGGACAACAAGAACCCCAACATCAAGGCGGAGACGGCCCTCTTCCTGGGGAGATGCTTCACGCGCTGCACGCAGGCCACCCTGCCCAAGAAGATGCTCAAGGCCTTCTGCACTGCCTTCCTCAAGGTGGGCACGTGCCTCTGGAACGTTCCATGATTGTGATGTTTGACTGGCAGTCATGTTTGATGATAATGAATGATTGTCGGTGATGGGCGCAATAGCCGAGTGGTTAAAGCCTTGGACTCTCAATCTTAGGGTCCCGGGTTTGAATCTCGGTACGTGCAGATCCGCTTGTGCCTGAGCCCCCTTTGTGTATACGCAAGCAGATCAAATATGCATGTTAAAGATCCTGTAATCCATATCAGCATTTGGTGGGTTATGGAAACGAGAACATACGCAGCATGCACACCCCTGAAAATGGAGTGTGGCTGCCTGCATTGCGGATTAAATAAACAAAAATGTCATACACATAAAATGTTACATGTCTGTCTGAGTCTGTATGTATGCGTGCATGAAATATAATTGAATGACACAGAAACCGAATGATGAGCGCCCAGTGGCAGTTGTCATTCGGCTCTACCCAGGTAGGCAGCATGTTGCGCAAAGGACCCTGTGTTTGTAAAGTGCTTAGAGCTTGGTCTCCGACTGAGGATAGGTGCTATATAAGTATCCATATCATCACATGCAAGTATTCATATCATGAATATCAGGTATGTTTGATACTGATATATGGTTGTCAATCGTGTTTTGATTAATGATGTATGATTGTCAGTCGTGTTTGATATATGAGGTATGATTGTCAGTCATGTCTGACCATGACCATGAGAACAACATGGGAGACAACTGCTGTCTTGATTATCGGGACCAGAATTTAGTTATGGTGGAGAGTGTCATGCCCACGTTACTATCCCCCCACACTATCAGCCAAGAGGGCTTTAGGACAGTCGGCATTTGTATGGTCTCCAAAGGCCACCCAGATTACAAGGCTGCAGCACTAAGAGCCAGTGCAGTCTTGCCTGCTAGTTCGAGAGTCATACAGTTCAGTTCCAGTCCATACCAGGTATTGCACCCCCCCACACCCCCCACCACTAGACCTTGATTTTGTGGTCTGGGTGCTGGTCGTTTGGGTGAAACGATAAAGCAAGGTGCTGTTGTGCAGCATGCACTTTACGCTCGTATAATAACCCAGGATAATAAAAGGGTTGCCCCGGGTGAAATGTCGAAAGATCCATTTTGATAGTAAAACAAAAACACTTGCAGACGGGCAACACAATACAGTACAAATACCAGTGTAACACAATACAGTACAAATGCCAGTGTAACACAATACAGTACAGATGCCAGTGTAACACAATACAGTACAAATGCCAGTGTAACACAATACAGTACAAATACCAGTGTAACACAATACAGTACAAATACCAGTGTAACACAATACAGTGTGTAACACAATACAGTACAAATGCCAGTGTAACACAATACAGTACAAATACCAGTGTAACACAAACAGTACAAATACCAGTGTAACACAATACAGTACAAATGCCAGTGTAACACAATACAGTACAAATACCAGTGTAACACAATACAGTGTGTAACACAATACAATACAAATACCAGTGTAACACAATACAGTGTGTAACACAATACAATACAAATACCAGTGTAACACAATACAGTACAAATGCAGGATGGCCAAGTCATGTCCAGAGTGGGCAAGTTTTGTTCACCTACTGCATAAAAAAACCCCCAAAAACAAAAAAACAAAAACAAAAAACCCAACAAAACTAAGTGTGGAGCAGCCTAAACTTCACAGAGAAATGTATTGTAACAAAATGTAACACGATGCAGTACAGATGCCAGTTTAACACAATGCAGTACAGATTCCAGTGTAACACAATGCAGTACAAATGCTGGATGGCCAAGTCATGTCCAGAGTGGGCACGTTTTGTTCACCTACTGCATTAGGGCAAGATTTGTTCACCTACTCCATTTGGGCAAGATTTGTTCACCTACTCCATTTGGGCAAGTTTTGTGCACTTACCCCATTTGGGCAAGTTTTGTTCACCTACTCCATTTGGGCAAGTTTTGTTCACCTCCTCCATTTGGGCAAGATTTGTTCACCTACACCATTTGGGCAAGTTTTGTTCCCAATACTCCATTAGGGCAAGTTTTGTTCACAATACTTCGTTCACAATACTCCATTAGGGCAAGTTTTGTGCACATACTCCATTTGGGCAAGTTTTGTTCACAACACTCCATTTGGGCACAAGTTTTGTGCACCTCCTCCATTTGGGCAAGTTTTGTTCACATACTCCATTTGGGCAAGTTTTGTTCACCAACTGGGTAAGTTTTGTTAACCGACTCCCTCAAAACTCTCACAAGAGTTTGGCACCCCAGCTAGGTTTTAGTTTCAAGGCATGAAGACTCTACACATTCGAGCAATACGCTTTTAATTGATCACCCGATTATTATTATTATTAACCACTGTTTCTGCTCCGTCATTGGTGTAACATGGTGGGGGTGTTGGTGTGTGTGTGTGTGTGTGCAGACAATCAGCGACACAGACCCTGGGGTGCGAGAGGCGTCCTACGAGGCAGTGGGTGTGGCCATGAAGGTGGTGTCGGAGAAACACATCATGCCCTTCCTGGCTGACGTCGACCCCATCAAGATGCAGAAGGTGAGTGGTGCTTTTGTGGCTGTGCGCCTCCTTTCTTCCTGTGTTACAGTGGGATGACTGCCTGGATGGATGGCGGGGCAAATGGACAAAGCGGTCATACATGTAAAATGTTACGTGTCTGCATGAGTGTGTGTGTGTGTGTGTGTGTGTGTGTGTGTGTCTGAAACCTGATTGAATGAGGAAACGAATGATGAGCACCCAAATGGCAGCCATCAGTCGGCTGTAGCCAGGAAGGCAGCCTGTTGTGCAAATGACTCCTCTGTTTGTATAGTGCTTAGAGCCTGGTCCCCAACCGAGGATAGCACTATATAAATACTCATATCATTATTATAGAATTAGAAAAAAACCCAGGAAAAGCTTGTTTTTTTTGTGTGTGATCTGCTAGTTTTTGGGGTTGGTCAAATATGTGTGTTAAATTTCCTGTAATCCATGTCAGTGTTTGGTGGGTTTTGTGTGTGTGTGTGTGTGTGTGTGTGTGTGTGTGTGTGTGTTTGCAAACATTTTCCTGGCGGAATGACCTGATTTGACAACAACAACAACAAAAATCTTCAAATAGGTTTTAACCTCTGTTTTTTCCCCCCCACTTACGACAAGCCTGAAGCAAATTTCTTTGCTCTGTATTTCACACGCTTGTTCCATACAGGGTCATGAACGTCCGGAAAAGTCTTTGAAAGATGAGAGAACTGTTTTCCAGGGCCGGGAAATTCTTGGACAAACATGTTTTGCCCTTTAGGGTCCGGAAAAGTCTTGGAATTCTAAAGCAACCCTTGACCAGTGCTGTTCAGCAAACAGCTTAATGCATTAAAAAAACAAAAAAACATCCACAAGCAAACATACTGTCATACTTTGGAACTCAGTCTTAGCCTTTAACCGGCTAAATAAAATGTCCACCATTGACAGGAAGTGACGAAACCGTGAAAACTGGACACCAGCGAAACGAAAGTATATAGTCATTGACATCGACCAAATATTACAACACATACCTTAATGAAATTCTAGCATTTATACAAACATTAAGTGATGAAGAATGAACATCGATAGTGTGATATCTGCCAATTTCTGTTGTCAGCAGTGGAACAGACAGTTTTTTTTTATATATTCAGTTTCGCTTTGTGTTTGGTATTGAAAGTCTTCAGTCTGGTATGTAAAAGGTTTGGGAAAAGTCTGGAATATATTTTTGGTCATATCAGTGGGGACCTTCCTTTGGACCTAGTCATTTGGATGAGATGATAAACTGAGGTCCCGCGTGCAGCATGCACTTAGCGCACGTAAAAGAACCCACGGCAACAAAAAGGTTGTTCCTGGCAAAATTCTGTAGAAAAATCCACTTCGATAGGAAAAACAAATAAAACTGCACGCAGGAAAAAATACCCCCCCAAAAAAGGGTGGCGCTGTAGTGTAGCCACGTGCTCTCCCTGGGGAGAGCAGCCTGAATTTCACACAGAGAAATCTGTTGTGATAAAAAGAAATGCAAATACAGCTACCTTGCAGACATAGCGATTGATTGATTGAAAAGAACCAGGCTTGGACAGGTATTGAGCGAGTGAGTGTCTTGTGTTTGGTTCTCAGTCTGTGTACAGCGTTCAAAGCAGCTGGCCAGCTTACGAAACATGCAGCAAAATTACATTTTTAATTACACATACTTAACCGTGACCCACTAGTGCAGACTCCGGCAGGGGTCTGACATGGTCCTGTCCTGTGCAAACTACTATCCGCCTATGCGGAGAAAACGAAAGTAGCTACAGCCGATAACCTCCCGGAAGTAGGTAACCCCCCCTGACTAGCGCCCTCTTTTTCCGGAGGAAGGTGGCAGAATGGTTAAGGATGCTTATCTGCTGATACAGCGTCTGTGAAGGTCTGTGTTTGAATCAGGGTCTCACCCCCGAAAACGGAGTATGGCTGCCTACATGGTGGGGTAAAAACAGTCATACACGTAAAAACCCACTCGTGTGCATACGAGTGAACATGGGAGTTGCAGCCCACGAACGCAGAAGAAGAAGAAGAAGAAGAATCATGGTCTTGCCCTTAGTCCCAAGTATGAGTGGAAAATCAAACTGAGCTTGTGTTGGAAGTGCAAAATTTGCTTGTGTGGTGTTTGTTTTAAGAAATAAAAAAAATAATAGTGTTGGTCAGGAACGTGAACTTTGCAAGCGTAAACCAGGTTATGGCGTTATCCATGTTGTGGCGAGTGGCCTAACCATCTTTGATAAGTAACAGCAAACTGCTGAGGTGGGAGCAAGGTGGGAGAATGGTTAACTCTCTCCGGACAAAGGAATGCGTGAGCATTCCTACATAAAATGTATTCGGTTTCAGACGACGGAATGGAATAGCATTTTCAAGAAATAAAAATCCATCACGCACTGTACACGTGATTTTGTGATTAGCCAAGCAGAGTGTGCTATTCTGGGTCACTCCACAATCGAATGGTATGATTGGCCAGCCTGCCATGTGTGGCCCGTCTCGCACACACGCTGACAAAGTCACTGACCGGTCATCTGCTCGCGTGCCAGCCTGTTAGCAAAGCGGGCTCTTCTCAAATTGTTGTGGAGTGAGCAAGGCAGCGACGGCAACGTTTTAGTGTTGCTAAGTACTTGAAATGCTACAAACTGAAGGGTCGGACATTGAAAAGGTGGATGATGACGAAGAAGAAAAGTAAATTTAATGCAGAAAGCGAGCATGGGTATGGTGATTCGGGGTGAAAAATTGGCATTATTTTCTACATATGGCAATACTGTAAAAATAAGATGAGAAATTTGATTTTTTTATTATATGTAATAGCTCAACATGTAATAAACCAGTTCTGAAAGTTTCATTTTCTTACTCTGTGTTTTGTATTTTTTGTAATTTTTTTCCAAACCCTTACAAATGTGCCGTCTGTGGGGAAAAGCAAGGGAGAAAACTTGTTGTCCCGAGTGAGTTAAGACGCTTACCTGCCAGTACGGTGCCCCATGAGGATCTGGGTTCGAATCCTGCTCTTGACCTTTCTCCCAGGTTTGACTGGAAACTCAAACTGAGCGTCTGTTCATTCGGATGAGACAGTAAACCGAGGCCCCGTGTGCAGCACGCACTCGGCGCACTGAAAAAGAACCCATGGCAACAAAAGTGTTGTCCTCTGTAGAAGAAATGATGATGATATGAATAATATAGCACCTATTCTCAGTTGGAGAGCAAGCTCTAAGCGGTTAAGAAACATGGAGTCGTTCACACAACAGGCTGCTTACCTGGGTAGAGTCGATTGACAGCAGCCATTGGGTGCTCATCATTCGTTTCCTGTGTCAGTCAGACAAAAATTCACTGATAGGTACAGAAATATATATGTGCATGCACTTGAGGCCTGATTAGCGCGTTGGGTCAGACACATGTCCAGCAGAAGTGGTGCAGCGTACATAGACTTGTCCAAAGGCGGCGATGCCTCCCGTGAGAAACAGAAACCGAGTGAGGGATGTCTGTTGTGTTCCTGCAGATCCAGGAGTACTGCCAGAAAGCGGTGCTGCTCAACGCCAAGGGGGAGCCCAGGGGAGGGGGGGGAGGGGGCGCTGCCGCTGCCCCTGCCCCCAAGAAGAACGAACCCAAGCCTGTGGCCAGACCTGCCTCTGCTGCCTCCACCTCCAAGCCTGCTGTGAGTGATGCTGCTTTTGTGTTGGTGGCTGGTGGTGGTGGTGGTGGTGTTGTTGGTTCATGCTGACTGTGAGGTGTTCACAGTGTGCGGTAGTTATGGTGTTGTTGTTTTTTTGGGTTTTTTTGTGTTCGTTCATTCATTTGTTGTTGTTTCTTTTAACTGATGCTGTGTTTTTGTGTGTGTTTTTTTGTGCACTGTTGTTGAGTTTGTTAATGATATGTTTTTATATTTTTCATCCCACTTTTTGTTATTATGATTTATTATTATCAATTATTATTATCAATGATAATAATAATGATAATGACAATAATAATGATAATAATAATTATTGTTATTATTAACTTGCACATTTTGAAGTTGTTTGTTCATTTCACCCCAGCCTTGAGGTATTGATACAAAGTGGGAATCCCCACTCCTCTCTTTCTTTTTCCTTTTTTTTTTTACATGGATGTGGTTGTTGTTTGTGTGTTATTGTGTGATGGTTCTAGTGGTAGTTCCTGTGTTGTGATATTTTTATTTTGTATTTGTTTGGATACAGTTTCATTTATATTGGAAAAGACGTTGACATCTGGACAATCATTTTGAACATTTTGAGTGCAAATGGTAGACTAGCTAATTACGCAGATTTTAAGCACTACGTGTGTGTATGTGTGTGTGTGTGTGTGTGTGTGTGTGTGTGTGTGTGTGTGTGCGCGTGCGTGCGTGCGTGTGTGTGCGCGCATGCGTGCATGTGTGCGTGCATGTGTGTGTGTGTGCTTGCATTTTAAAATAATTGTTTGAAGACTGAAACAGCAAGTTGAGTTGTAAGCAGTGCACTATTTTACATCGGTTGATATTTTCACTTTAAAGCTAAAGTTGACTTCCATTGCCCCCAAAACCTTTTGAGATTATCTAAACAGACTCTGCTGATTTTCATTTTTCTTTTCTTTTGTCTTTCCATTGTTGTTGTCAGTTTGTTGAATAATTTTCCTTTGTGAATTGTGCACTTTGGAAGATGATACCAAGATCAGAAAAAACAGCTACCCAGTGATAAAAGAGAGTAATATTGGGAATGGTTTAATGTACTTTGGCCCCAGGCACATGTACATATCGTGCATATCTCTTGCTTACTCATCACATCTCATGCATATCTCTCACTCATCACATCTCATGCATATCACTCACTCATCACATCTCATGCATATCACTCACTCATCACATCACTTACAATGCACATCTCTCACTTACTCATCACATCTCATGCACATCTCTCGCTCACTCATCACTCATCATGCATATCTCTCACTCATCACTCATCATATCTCATGCATATCTCTCACTCACTCATCACATCTCATGCATATCTCTCACTCACTCATCACATCTCATGCATATCTCTCACTCACTCATTACTTATCATGCATATATCTTACTCACTCATTACTTATCATGCATATCTCTTACTCATTACTTATCATGCATATCTCTTACTCATTACTTATCATGCATATCTCTCACTCACTCATTACTTATCATGCATATCTCTCACTCACTCATTACTTATGCATATCTCTTACTCACTCATTACTTATCATGCATATCTCTTACTCACTCATCACATATCATGCATATCTCTTACTCATTACTTATCATGCATATCTCTTACTCACTCATCACATATCATGCATATCTCTTACTCATTACTTATCATGCATATCTCTTACTCACTCATTACTTATCATGCATATCTCTCACTCACTCATCACATATCATGCATATCTCTTACTCATTACTGATCATGCATATCTCTCACTCACTCATTACTGATCATGCATATCTCTTACTCACTCATTACTTATCATGCATATCTCTCACTCACTCATCACATATCATGAATATCTCTTACTCATTACTGATCATGCATATCTCTTACTCACTCATTACTTATCATGCATATCTCTTACTCACTCATCACTCATCACCCTACCCTTTCCCCTCATCCCCCTATCCTCACATCCCTCTCCTTCTCTGTCCTCTCATCCCATTTTATACTCCACACACTTATAAATACATGTATCAATGCACACGTACAAGGCTTGTTACTAACATACTCATTACAACAGTGTCCAATTTGAAATATCAGCGGACTATATTGGCAATTCCTTGTAGACAAAATCTGGACATTTTTCACATGCAGTTTCAAATCACACTGAGCCAATAATCAGCTTTTGTTTTATCTTTATACCATTATCACATATATCAGTTTCTAAGAGAGAGAGCGAGAGAGAGAGAGAGAGATGCTGCTGATATCTGTTTGATATTCTCCCTCAGCTTTGAAGCTTTTTGTTTCACGTTTTGCATTTGATGGTTTGTTCCCTGTTTTGCACTCTCCATGTTCTATCTTCTCTCAAGTTTGAAACATTGTTTTGAGTTTTGATATTAGTGTGTTGTGGATTGTAAGTACACGTGTAGCGAGCTGCTCCATGAAACAAGACAGTATCAGGAACCAGTCTGACCAAACATTTAAGAAAATTGTATGGGTGGGAGTATTTCTCGAGTATACAGATTTCCATGTTCCCATTTTGATGACTGTTCCCCTTTGTTTTGGTATGAAGAGATACATCTTGGTAAAAACGGTATCTGGACCCCAGCCCTGTATTTTTCAGTGTTAAAAATGAGTCACTCCCACCAATTAAAGAGGGAACAAAACTAAATGGTATAGATTATTTCTTTGCTCAGTCATAGATTTTGAGAAAATATTTAATTTCTTTTTTTTTTCTTTTTTTTTTTTGTAATACAGTAGTGTATATGGATCGGTCTGCATACTGGAAGTGAAGCTCACCTGGCAAAAAATTTGTCATGATGTATTTGATGTGCCAGATAACCAACCAGTATGGAACACGCGTGTGATGCCAGATTCCAAACACAGTTCATGGCGGTAAAAATCAAGAGAGATGAAAATAGAGGAAGCTCATAAAGAAAGAACTGGCACAAAACCTACAAAGATTTGTTTTATCTCTCCCCCCCCCCCCCACCTCCCCGAAACGATAGCAAATGAAAGACAGAAAGAAAAGAAGGAAAGAAGGGAGGAGAAAAAAGAAAACAAAGAAAGACAAACTCCGGGTCTTTTTTCTGGCTGTTTTGTGACTGTTGTCTTTTCATTTGATTTGCTGTCCCCACTGTACTGCTTCGTCGTGACGTCGTTGTTGTGGCCAGTTAATGTTGTGGGCTAACTTGTGCTGTGTCCACAGGCTTCAGATTCTGCGCCTGCTGCCTCCGCGGTAAGTATGTGTCTTTCCTCCAAGCAGGGCCGGGCCGCTTTGGTGGTCTTGTCTGCCTCTGGGCTTGTAGACAGTCCAGGGGTCGAATCTAGCTTGTAGATGTTTGTGTATTCCCTATCTCTTTCCTTAACTTCTACTTTTGTATTAATACACAGCTGTTGCTAACCTGTTGATCCTTTCACAAATGTCATTGTGTAACTGTAATTTAATGCTGTGAATGATTATTATAGTTGTTCACATTTATTTGTATTGATGCTTCTGTCTTTTACTTGAGCTGTTGTTAGCCTTAGTTTTAACTTAGTACAGGTTCAAGAAGTTGCTGCAAGTTGTAGTCAACTGATGTGTGATAATACTGTGAAATTTTAGCCTGTCAGTAGGTGTGTATGTAGTGAGTGTCATAACTTACCATGTTTTCTTCGGTGGTCCTGTCATCTGGCATGTTTATACTGTGTATCATTGATCCCGTCATCTTGACGTTTCTTTTTCCATTTCTGCTGCTGAAGTGGGGGCAGGGGATAATTATGTCCAAACTACCATAGAGTCTTCTTCTTCTTCTTCTTCTGCGTTAACTCATATGCACACGAGTGGGCTTTTACGTGTATGAACGTTTTTGCCCCACCATGTAGGCAGCCATACTCCGTTTTCGGGGGTGTGCAATTCTGGCTATGTTCTTGTTTCCATAACCCACCGAACGCTGACATGGATTACAGGATCTTTAACGTGCGTATTTGATCTTCTGCTTGCATATGCTCACGAAGGGGGTTCAGGCACTAGCAGGTCTGCACATATGTTGACCTGGGAGATTGTAAAAATCTCCACCCTTTACCCTATAGAGTCATCATTTGTCTTTCAAATAAAATCCATAGAAATTACTGTGCGCAGACAAAAGTACTTGATCAGTGGTGATCTGTAAAGCGAAAAGCTGACTGTAAGTGTAACCGTTGAGGATTGTGTAATTGTTGAAGAATTTAGATTTGATTGATTCCCAAGAAGAGATCTTTGCCTGCTTGTGTGTGAACTTTGCATGGCCTGAGTTGCAAGGGGCAACGCAGTCGGTGGTGTTAATCCTCATTTGTGAATGAAAACAAACCCCAGTGTATTTAATCTGGACATGCATGGTTGGTTGGGCCAAAAGCAACAACGATGAATAAATTGATAACAACTTATTTAACCTGCTGTTCATTTTTGACTCACTTGTGTAAACAAAGTGAGTCTGTGTTTTAACCCGGTGTTCGGTTGTCTGTGTGTGTGTGTGTCTGTGTGTGTGTCTGTGTGTGTGTGTCTGTGTGTCCGTGGTAAACTTTAACATTGACATTTTCTCTGCAAATACTTTGTCAATTGACACCAAATTAGGCATAAAAATAGGAAAAATTCAGTTCTTTCCAGTCATCTTGTTTAAAACAATATTGCACCTCTGGGATGGGCACAAAAAAAAAAAAAAAAAGAAGCCTAATTATATGCAAACTGCATTTACTGTTATATTTATATTTTTTGTATTCTCTAAACTTGGCACTTTGATCTGATATTCTGACCCAACAACAAGAGCAGTCATTGTTATCATTTTTTGTTCAAACAGGAACTTCTTTTGCTAAGCATGGAAGTTTTATTTATTTTGCAAACGTTTTTGGTGCAGATAGTAAAAAAGGGAAATTACTCTGTAATTAATGCTAGGGGACTTAATGTATCACAAGTGAGTCTTGAAGGCCTTGCCTCTCTTGTTCTGTGATGGCTGCATCAAAGCTTCACTGTTGTTGATTCCTCTTTTTCCTTCCCCCCCCCTTTTTTTTTTAAAGTGTAAACATAGCATAAATATTCTTCAGTAATGGTGATGATGAATGAGCTGATACACTTGACAAATGAAGTGTAAACTCAACACTTGACATGCGCAAATGCCGGTGACGGGTTTTCTGCATATAACTTTATCAGTCTCTTCATTTTGTTTGCTTCTCTTATTATTTTTGACAAAACTTGAGAATACTGTCTAAAAGAAAAGTTGTTATTTGATAAATGCAGGCTTATTATGCCCAGCTCTGTTTAAATCTGTTACGGAAAAAAAGTACAAAAATTAGGTTAGTGAAGTATCATTTTTCAGCAGCACCAGTCTGTCCACAGTGTTTATCATTATACATTTGTCAGAGTTAAGTATTACGCCTGCAACTAGAATGCAGAAAAAGAAGTATTTTGTTTTTGGAACCGTGGAAAGTTGTCAGTTGAATGGGTAGATCACTCAGCAGTTCATGACCAGGGAAATCATCTGTGATGTATCTACGGATATTGTTTCAGATTTCTTTATGCCTTCAGTACATGTTTCGTTTTAAATGATCTGTTGAATAGATAATAGTAGCTGGTTTCAGTTTCTTGTTCATATGTTAAATATTCTGCCGCACTGAGATTTGACATTCCCACTACCATTCTTTATTTCTGTTTTCCAGGCCAAGACAGCTGCCAAAAAGGTATGTTGGTGGTTAAGTATATTTTCATGTATTGTTTAGTTATTGTGTATTTTATTTTTGATGTTACTCAGCTCGGTTTCAGGAACGTGTACTGAATTATGCATTTTACTGTTATTTTTTTCTGTTTTTTTTAGGAATATGTATTAAACTTTGTATTATACTGTTAGTTTATTTTGCCCAGTTCAAGGAGTGTGTGTGTGTGTGTGTGTGTGTGTGTGTTGTGTGTGTGTGTGTTGTGTTGTGTTGTGTTGTGTTGTGTTGTTGTGTGCCAGTCTTTTCTCTCACCCCAACCTTCCACCCACCCCTCCCCACTGCCAGCTGAGTTCTGGTGAAGTCCATCCACAGGACAGTACTGTGAAAACTGTAAGACTGTTTGATGTTCTTGGTTGATACATCTTAATAGCACATCATATCTGGGCGTTTGTATCATTTTGATGTAACGTCTTGGACTCGCAGTTACGGTACAGTTGAGTGTCCTTAACCCTTTGAGCCCTGAGTTCCTGAGCAATTTTAACCCTTCTGCCCGAGCTCCTGAGCCAAAATTTGCAAATAATTGGTATTTAATTACACCCTTTGAGCCCTGACCACCGCTTTACGGGTGGCAGAGAAAAATGACATAATGCCCAGCCACCGGTTGAGCGGTGCGTAAACACTTGAAGCGTGCAGAGTCTCAACCTGGCCCGTCAGGGCAGAAATCAGGGACAAAACATGCGAGAAAACAACTGTACACAACGCAGCAAGTAACTGATATGCTTGATGATTTATTGGAAGTAGAGTATGACAATGATTACTCTGATAGTGAGGTGGAATTCGAATCGGATGATTTTGCTACAGATAGTGATGTTGAAAATGAATCTGAGCAGGCAGAATCAGTTGATCAAAGGGGGCGTGTCAGGTTGAGACTCTGCACGCTTCATGGTAGAAATCGATCTTTTTTATCCAAAGCACATGCACAAAACACAGTGAAAAGGCACGGCAATGTTGCTACTACGTTCACTGACTTCAGAATATTACGGTTTTTCTGACTGGCTCTTCAATATAAGTCAACCAGTAGCAAAACACGACACAGGTGTTATTTGGCGAAATTCTGTGAAAGAAATCCACTCTGATAGACACAAATATATTTGCTTGCACTCGAGGCCTGACAAGAGCGATGGGTTATGCTGCTGTCAGGCATGTGCCCAGATGTGAATATGGTGTGCATGGTTTTGCTGTGGTTTGTGCCTGTGTGTCTTTAGACTGATGGTGCTTGTGTTGATTGACAATTTTTGTTGTTGTCACTTTGTCTTGAATGTGTATATTTTAGCCAAAAGGCATGTGACAGCTTGTTGACTTTGTCTTGAATTTGTATGTTTTATTGTGAAGCGTGGTGAGCCCCCTCCATCTGAGATGGGGGGTTTCTGCGCTGTATAGGCCAGCATTTTATTTATTGATTGTTGTCTTTTCAATCGCCAAAGACGTGGAACAACCTCCCTGATAACCTCTGTTATTCTGATTCCCTCGCATCTTTTAAATCTCATCTCAAAACTCACCTTTTCCCTCAGCAATAAGTTCAATTGTGGCAGGTCCACTTCCTTTGCGTTAGCTGTGCTTGACTATGTGTGTATACATATGTATGTGTACATAATTACATGCATGTATATGAATGTGTATTGTGTGTGCGTGTGTTTATGTAAGTTTGTGCCTGCCTATGTGTGCGTATGTGTTAGGGTAGCTGTTAGATACACATGTATGTTAAAATGTATGTATGCAGTTCGTGTGTGTGTGTGTATATGTGCGTGTGTGTGTGTGTGTGTGTGTGTGTGTAGTCACATTTTGGTGTGTGTGTGTAACATAGATATAATGTTTTATGTTAACAAAAGCGTTTTTGTAAAGCTCCTAGAGCAGATTTGTGGATAGTGTGTTATATAAGTATCCATTATTATTGTTATTATTGTTGTTGTTGTTGTTATCATTATGATGTTGGTGTGTTGTGACTGCAGCCGGCGGGAAAGAAGGCGGGCGGTGGGGGCGCGGGGGCCAAGAAAGGGAAGGGGGCTGCAGGCAAGGGGGCCAAGGGGGACAACCAGCCTGCCGAGACCATCTTGTCCGTAAGTCCTGAGAGAGCTTGGGGGGGGTGGTGGTGTCTTTGTTGGCAGTTGTGTGGGTTTGTGTGTGTGTGTGTGTATGTGTGTGTGTGTGTGTATGCATATGCATGCGTGTGTGCGTGCATGTGTGTGTGCATGTTTCAGACTTTTTCAGCACACACATTCACTCAAGGTAGGTGTGGAGAACGGATGAGCGGTCAGACGGGAAGAGGAGGGGGAAGGGGTGTGGGGGGGGGAGGGTGTGGGGGGGAGAGGGTGGAAGGGGAGGTGTTGAGAGAGAGAAGGACAAGGAAAGCTGGTGGAATGATGAAGTGGTGGGCTGTTGGATGGAGGAGTCAGTTATAGTGGACCGTAGAGCTGTGTATTATACCTTTGATTCAGTTCAGGTGCAGCTGTCATATATTATCTTTGATTCAGTTCAGGTACAGCTGTCACATATTACCTTTAATTCAGTTCAGGTGCAGCTGTCACATATTACCTTTAATTTGGTTCAGGTGCAGCTGTCACAAATTACCTTTGATTCAGTTCAGGTACAGCTGTCACATATTACCTTTGATTCAGTTCAGGTACAGCTGTCACATATTACCTTTGATTCAGTTCAGGTACAGCTGTCACATATTACCTTTAATTTGGTTCAGGTGCAGCTGTCACATATTACCTTTGATTCAGTTCAGGTACAGCTGTCACATATTACCTTGAATTCAGTTCAGGTGCAGCTGTCACATATTACCTTTGATTCAGTTCAGGTGCAGCTGTCACATATTACCTTTGATTCAGTTCAGGTACAGCTGTCACATATTACCTTTGATTCAGTTCAGGTACAGCTGTCATATATTACCTTTGATTCAGTTCAGGTACAGCTGTCACATATTACCTTTGATTCAGTTCAGGTACAGCTGTCATATATTACCTTTAATTCAGTTCAGGTGCAGCTGTCACAAATTACCCTAGACAGGTAGATATGATAACATTCCCTGTTTGTTTGTCTTAGCTATGATGTGGGCGTACATGTACTATCATGTAGACAAGTTTTATGGAATTTGCAGATCTTTGAAATCAGTTGATTCCAGAGAAAACATTTGAATCCAAGTCAGTTAAAACGGAAGGAAAAAAAATGTATACAGTGTGTGGAAAGCAGGTAGGACAGTGTGTTTGAAAGTGGATGGAGTGATATAACAAAATGGAAAATATTACAAGATGATATGATTTTGTATTGTATATATCTAGTTTTATCACCAGTATCATAATCATATTTTCATTCACTGTTTGTGTTTAATTTTGGTGTAAAACACCTGTAACCAGCACTTACTTTTGCCCTTCACGTTCACCCCTCCCCATAGAGTAGAAGAAATCCACTCAGGTACACAAATATATATGCATGCACTGAAGGCCTGACTAAGCGCGTTGGGTTATAATATATAATAATAATAATATAATATAATAATATAATATAAGGGTATTTATATAGCGCTGAATCTTGTGCATAGACAGATCAAAGCGCTTTCACACAAGCCATTCACATGCACGCTTGACTCTAAAACTGGAGCAACTGAGGACAAGGAAGAGGCAGGGAAGGGAGGCTATTTTGGGAAGAGGTGGGTTTTAAGGCCAGGCTTGAAAGAGCTGAGTGTAGAGACTTGACGAAGCGAAAGAGGAAGTTGATTCCAATTGCAAGGTCCAGAGACAGAGAAAGAACGGCGGCCAACAGTCGAGAGTTTGAATCTGGGTATGCGTAAACAGAGTGGGTTAAGCTGCTGGTCAGGCAATGCCTAGCAGAGATGGTGTAGCGTAGATGGATTTGTCCGAACGCAGCGACGCCTGCTTGAGAAACTGGAAGTGATTGTTGATGCAGGACGAGGCGGTGGAAGAGAAGGCGGCCGCTGCCCTTCCTGCTGACGTGCTGACGGGCTTGGCCAGTGCCAACTGGAAGGAACGACTGGCTGCCATGGAGAAGTTCTCGGACGTGAGTAGCTCGCTGTGCCTGGAAGGGAAACCGTGCCGCTGTCTGAATGGTGGGGTAGAAAACAGTCGCACTGTTTTGTTCAAGACTGATGGTGATGGCTGTCAGTGTTGTTGTATGATTAGAAAATTTTTTTTTTTTTTTCAAACCATGATTTAAAATGGTATCAGTATTTTTAACATGAGCATGATATAAAGTGGTATCAACATTCAAAACATGATCTATAGTAGTGTCAGCTTTAGAAATGTATATGAAGTGATGTGATGTGGGATGAGAGGAAAGTTCTGAGGGGAAAAAAGTATATCTAACTTTGATGATAATGTGGGGGGTTCAGAAAAAAAAAGTATATATCTTTGATGCTGATTGGGGGTATGGGGGGATGTTCAGAAAAAAAAAGTATATATCTTTGATGCTGATTGGGGGTATGGGGGGATGTTCAGAAAAAAAAAGAAGTATATATCTTTGATGATTTTGGAAAGTTGTGGACAGTTAGATTCAACAACAACACCACAAAAAAGCTGTGAAGGTGACAGCAGACAGCGGCCTGTGTGTGTGTGTGTGGACAGATGGTGAAGACGATGAGCAAGGAGGAGATTCCCTGCCAGGTGTTCGTCCGTGTGCTGAAGAAAAAACCTGGTCTGAAGGAAACCAACTTCCAGGTGAGACACCCTCTACCTTTCATCATAATGATAATGTTAATGATACAAATGAATGCATGAACATTTTTTTTTCTGAGGGTAATATATTAAGCATACCATACACAGTTGTTTTTTTTTCATCCAGCCCTCGAAAACAAACAAAAATGATGATAATAATAATAACAACAAAAAAAAAAAAAAAAAGGGAGGAAGAAAAAGAAGTGAACAAAGGTGTAAAATATCAAGGAAAACATACCAAAGACGAGAAGAAGAAAATGAGATATTTGATTACACACACTTAACCGTGACCCTACTAGTGCAGACTCCGGCAGGGGTCTGACATTCCTGTCCTGTGCAAACTACTATCCGCCTATGCGGAGAAAACGAAAGTACTACAGCCGATAACCTCCCCTTTGCCCCGCTGGCTAGCGCCCTCTTTGATAGATAGAGACAGACAGACAGAGAGAAAGATAAATAGGCAGGCAGAGACAGAGCGAAAAGAGAGAGAATTGTTCCCATAATATGATATTAGCATATGTGTGTGTGTGTATGTATTTAATGTTTATAAAGCGCTTTGAGCTACCTGTTATGGAGGAAAGTGCTCAACAAGTGTCTATTATTATTATTTTGCTATTGTCATGGTTAATATTGTTATTGTCTGTGTTGTTGTTATTGTTATTATTGTTATGATTATTAATAATCAATGATGATGATGATAGTGATAAATGATAATGATTATATTCAAAGTAATGATGATGTTATTGAAAGTAATAAGTGATGATGATAGCGGTGATAGTGATGTTGATAACGGCAGTAATAAATGTATTGATGTAGCACTGAATTTTGTGCGGAGACAAACCAAAGCCCTTTCACACCAGTCATTCACACGCACGCACGCACCAGACAGAAGTAATGAACAAATTTTCTGAACAGACACACAAGATTTGTCTTCCAGAAGGTAGTAGTTTGGTTTTAGTCGCTCTTGAAAGGTATTTTTGCTGTAAATTTGCTGAAGAAATCTTGCCTGTTCAGGTCTTGAATTTGGTTTCGTCGCTCTTGAAAGGCCTTTTTTGTTGTAATTTTGCTGACGAAATCTTGCCTGTTCAGGTCTTGAATTTGGTTTCATCGCTCTTGAAAGGTCTTTTTTGTTGTAATTTTGCTGACGAAATCTTGCCTGTTCAGGTCTTGAATTTGGTTTCGTCGCTCTCGAAAGGTCTTTTTTGTTGTAATTTTGCTGATGAAATCTTGCCTGTTCAGGTCTTGAATTTGGTTTCGTCACTCTTGAAAGGTCTTTTTTGTTGTAAATTTGCTGAAGAAATCTTACCTGTTCAGGTCTTGAATTTGGTTTTGTCGCTCTTGAAAGGTATTTTTTGTTGTAATTTTGCTGACGAAATCTTGCCTGTTCAGGTCTTGAATTTGGTTTCGTCGCTCTTGAAAGGCCTTTTTTGTTGTAATTTTGCTGATGAGATCTTGCCTGTTCAGGTCTTGAATTTGGTTTTGTCGCTCTTGAAAGGTCTTTTTTGTTGTAAGTTTGCTGACGAGATCTTGCCTGTTTCAGGTTCTGAAGCTGAAGCTGGAGCTGCTGGGTCACCTGGGGAAGGAGGCCAAGTTCTCCCGGCAGGCGGCGGAGTTTGTGCTGGGGGAGATCATTGACAAGGTGGGGGACGTCAAGAACGGGGCCGCCGCTCAGGAGACCCTCAGCTGTATCAGCGAGGCCTGCTCTCTGGAGTTTGTCTCCGAACAGGTCAGGGGGAGTGTGTGGGGGTGGGTGGGTGGGTATGGGTTGGGGTGGGGGTGGTGGGTTGTGTGTGTGTATGTGTTTGTGTGTGTGTGTGTTGTGTGTAACACAGGTCAGGGATGGTGTGTGTGGGTGTGGGTAGGAGTGTGTGTGAAGGTGTTTGAGTAGGTGTTTGAGTGTGTGCACAGCTGTGTATATCTCTGTGTGTGTTTCTGTGCATATGTTGCGCATAATTATGTGCATTGTTTGTGAGTGTGTGTGTGTGTGTGTGTGTGTGTGCGCGCGCGCGTGCATGCATGTATGTGCATATGTGTGTGAGAGACCATTTTCTTTGTCATGGTGGATGCTGTTTGATGCCAACAATACAACTGACGCTTGTGTCATGTTTCAGGCGATGATTCTGGCTTTCGAACAGAAGAACCCCAAGAATCAGTCTGAGACCCTGAACTGGCTGGCTGGAGCTATCAAAGAGTTTGGACTGAAGTAAGTTGCTGTGGGACAGCTCTTCTGGAAGCAGTGGGTTTTTGGTGGTTTTGTTTTTGGTGGTGGTGTTGAAACTGATAAAGGGTTTTCATGGGTATTGTTGTAAGGTTTAGAATGTTGGCCCATCTTCACAGACGCCAAACCCCGTGTGCACCGTTTCTCCCCCAGCTCTGCAGCGTTGTCTTCATTGAGAAATCAAGTGATGCTTTTAGGAAGTGGTCATTAACTTTGTTTGAAGTCTGTACGATCACGCCTTAATTTTAGCCCGATCGCCCAATCGAGCTATATAATTATGTGACCTGGTTGGAGACATAATTTGACAAAAAACCGAGAACGCCAGAGAATCAACAGATAGACAGAAAATACGAAAAAACCTTAGACGTATGAAGAGCACAGAACAGGAGTCATGATGGCTGCCGGAAAAAGAGAGCGCTAGTCAAGGGGGCAAAGGGGAGGTTACCTACTTCCGGGAGGTTGTCGGCCATAGTTAGTTTAGTTTTCTCCGCATAGGCGGATAGTAGTTTGCACAGGACAGGAATGTCAGACCCCTGCTGGAGTCTGCACTGGTGGGTCACGGTAAGTATGTTACTTACACATAATTTTAGGTAGAAAATTTCCTATTTTGAATATTTCTCTCTCAAGATTTGTTCCTCAGTCAGTGCTAGAACTTCACACAGCTTTTGCAGCATCCTTCTAGGAAATCAGACCATTCTTTTTCATCGTCAACATTTCTTTGGTTTTGTTGCTTCTTTTATCATTGTGTTGTGTGCTGTATTACGGAGTGTGTTTATAATAATAATAATGATAATGGTATTTATATAGTGCTGAATCTTGTGCAGAGACAAATCAAAGCGCTTTCGCACCAGTCATTCACACGCATGCATAACTCTAAAACTGTAGAAACTAAAGACAAGGAAGGGCAGGCAAGGAAGGCTATTTTGGGAAGAGGTGGGTTTTAAGGCCAGACTTGAAAGAGCTGAGTGTGGAGACTTGAAACGAAAGAGGAAGTTCATTCCAATCGCAAGGTCCAGAGACAGAGAAAGAACGGCGGCCAACAGTCGAGTGTTTGAATCTGGGTATGCGTAAACAGAGTGGATCCGAAGCCAATCGTAGTGAGCGAGATGGAGTGTAGAGGTGAAGGCAGCCGCAGAGATAGGAAGGGGCAGTTTTGTGAATACATCAATAACATAGAGTGCTGATCTTGTACTTTATTCAGTGTGAGACAGGGAGCCAGTGGAGATGTTGCAAAAGAGGAGTGATGTGCTCAGATCTTTTCTTTCTGAGGGCGAGTCGGGCAGCAGTTTTGTATGCGCTGAAGGGACTGAATGGATGAAGCAGGCAAACCAGACAATAGAGAGTTACAGTAGTCAAGGCGAGAGAGAATGAGAGAAACGACAAGTCTAGATGTTGCGTCAGTGGACAGATATTTCCGGACGGCACTGATGCGCCGCAGTTGACAGTAGCAGGACTGACATGTCTGACTGATAATTTTTTTTTTTTTTTGGTTGTTGTTGAAAGATGTGCGTGGTGTGTGCAGGGTCAACATCAAACCCATGATCAAGGCCATCAACAATGGACTGGCAGCAACCAACCCTGTGAGTATGCTGCATGGCGTGAGCAGCTGTGTCAGCATCTTTTTGTCACTGCAGGGGGCATACTGGTTTTTAGAGGGTTTTTTTTTTTATTGGAAAAAAAACAAAAAACGACACACCAAGAACAACAAAAAGTAATCAAGTCTTTGAAAAATGATCAAATTATTTTTATATATCAGCTTTTTTTTTTTTTTTTTAACCCAAAGAAGAAAAATCATGATGATGGTGATTAGAATTATAAAGCAAAGCAGCAAAATACCCAAGACTGATTTTGAAAAGGAAATAAAGGGAACAGTTGATACACGACGTCAAAGAAAGTCGTGACAATGAGTTGTCCTTATAAGGCATCCATGCAGCATCAGAATGGGCCTTGCGATCAGTTGAAAGGTCCCAATGCAGCATCCTTGTTTTTCATGACCATAGGTCAGAGAATGTCCTGACAGTCAGTCGTCCCTATAAAGCATCCATGCAATGTGCGAAGTTGCCTTGCGTTCATTTTGAAAAGTCCCAACGGAGTATCTTTGTTTTTCATTACCCTAAGAGAATGTCCTTAAAGTCATTTGTCTCTATAAAGCATCCATGCAGTGTGAGAATTGGCCTTGTTGAAAGGTCCAAATGCAGCATCATGGTATTTCATTACCATAAGTCTGAGACTGAGAGAACATTCTGACAATCAGTTGTCCATGCAATGTCAGAATTGGCCTTGCGTTCAGTTGAAAGGTCCCAACGGAGCGACCTTGTTTTTCATCACCTGTGAGAACATGCTGGCAATCACTTTTCTTTATAAAGCATCCGTGCAATGTGAGATTTGGTCTTGTGATCAGTTGAAAAATCCTGATGTAGCGTCCATGTTTTTCATTACTGTAAGTCTGAGAGAATGTCCTTCCTAACTATCAGTTGACCCAATAAAGAATCCATGTAGTGTCAGAATTGGCCTTGTTGAAAGGTCCCAACAGAGCATTCTTGTTTTCTTACCACTGTAAGTCTGAGAAAGTCCTGACAGTCAGTTGTCCCTATAAAGCGTCCATGCAATGTCGGAATTGGCCTTGTGTTCAGTTAAAAAGTCCCAACAGAGCATCCTTGTTTTTCATTACTGTTAATCTGAGAGAAAGTCTTGACAGTCTGTTGTTCCTATAAAACATCCATGCAGTGTCAGAATAGGCCTTGGTGAAAGGTCCCAACAGAGCATTCTTGTTTTCTTACCACTGTAAGTCTGTGAGAATGTCCTGACAGTCAGTTGTTCCTATAAAACATCCATGCAGTGTGAGAATAGGCCTTGGTGAAAGGTCCCAACAGAGCATTCTTGTTTTCTTACCACTGTAAGTCTGTGAGAATGTCCTGACAGTCAGTTGTTCCTATAAAACATCCATGCAATGTGAGAATAGGCCTTGTTGAAAGGTCCCAACAGAGCATTCTTGTTTTTTTTTACAACTAAGTCTGTGAGAAAGTCCTGACAATTAGTTGTCCCTATAAAACATCCATGCAATGTCAGAATTGGCCTTGTGTTCAGTTAAAAAGTCCCAGTGGAGCATCCTTGTTTTTCATTACCGTTAGTCAGAGAGAAGGTGGAGATAAAGATGGCAGGGTGACCGACGTGTGTGTGTGTGTGTGTGTGTGTGTGTGTGTGTGTGTGTGTGTGTGTGTGTGTGTGTGTGTGTGTGTGTGTGTGTGTGTGTGTGTGTGTGTGTGTGTGTGTGTGTGTGTGTGTGTGTGTGTGTGTGTGTGTGTGTGTGTGTGTGTGTGTGTGTGTGTGTGTGTGTGTGTGTGTGTGTGTGTGTGTGTGTGTGTGTGTGTGTGTGTGTGTGTGTGTGTGTGTGTGTGTGTGTGTGTGTGTGTGTGTGTGTGTGTGTGTGTGTGTGTGTGTGTGTGTGTGTGTGTGTGTGTGTGTGTGTGTGTGTGTGTGTGTGTGTGTGTGTGTGTGTGTGTGTGTGTGTGTGTGTGTGTGTGTGTGTGTGTGTGTGTGTGTGTGTGTGTGTGTGTGTGTGTGTGTGTGTGTGTGTGTGTGTGTGTGTGTGTGTGTGTGTGTGTGTGTGTGTGTGTGTGTGTGTGTGTGTGTGTGTGTGTGTGTGTGTGTGTGTGTGTGTGTGTGTGTGTGTGTGTGTGTGTGTGTGTGTGTGTGTGTGTGTGTGTGTGTGTGTGTGTGTGTGTGTGTGTGTGTGTGTGTGTGTGTGTGTGTGTGTGTGTGTGTGTGTGTGTGTGTGTGTGTGTGTGTGTGTGTGTGTGTGTGTGTGTGTGTGTGTGTGTGTGTGTGTGTGTGTGTGTGTGTGTGTGTGTGTGTGTGTGTGTGTGTGTGTGTGTGTGTGTGTGTGTGTGTGTGTGTGTGTGTGTGTGTGTGTGTGTGTGTGTGTGTGTGTGTGTGTGTGTGTGTGTGTGTGTGTGTGTGTGTGTGTGTGTGTGTGTGTGTGTGTGTGTGTGTGTGTGTGTGTGTGTGTGTGTGTGTGTGTGTGTGTGTGTGTGTGTGTGTGTGTGTGTGTGTGCAGGCTGTGAGGTCAGCAGCCATCAGCGTCCTGTCCACAGCCTACATGTACATGGGGCCCAAGCTGCGTGTCTTCTTCGAGGAGGAGAAGCCGGCTCTCCTGCAGCAGATTGACGCCGAGTTTGAAAAGGTCAGGCTGGCGTAGCCAAGGGAGAGAACGCTAGCTGTCATGTGGTGTTCTCAGAGTTTGAAAATGTGGTGTGCATGTTGGTGTGAGTGTGTGCACATGTTTGTGTGGGTGGACACAAGTTCGCTGAAAGTGACCCGTTGTTGTTTTTGTTTTTTTCTTTTCACTGTTATTGTTATATTTTATTGTCATTTGTGTTTTTGTTTTATCTTGCTTTGTTTTAATTATTTTTTGAATTAAACATTTTGTTTAAAAAGATTACAGTTCAATTTAAAAAATTTTTTTTCTTAAGTATTACATTAATTTATTTATTTTTATGAATTTTTTGATGTGAATGTTTTACTCAAGCCTTGATAGGCCCGTCAGGGTCTGATCAGTGTGTTGGGTTTATGCAAAGATCAGACATCTGTTCTTTTTTCTCTTTTTTTTTTTTTTTTCAAGCAGATGTGGTGTTGCACATACGGATGAGTCAGCACGCTTTGACACCTCTTTGAAAATGAAAAATGAAATTGAAAGTTCATGCTCACTTGTTTTATTTCATTTCGTTATTTGGTTTCATTTCATGTTAATGTTTTTTCCACAAACATGGTAGGCTCTTGAGACCTGGCCAGCACTTTGGGTTTATGCACAGATCACGGATCAGCTCTGATTTTGGGAAAACAGTTTATTTTAGGCAGATGTGGTGTATGGATTAGTCGGCATGCGCTTTTGGTCTGAAGCTGAAACTCCGTCCCTTCTCTTTCTCTTTCCCCTTCTGTTCTTCCCTCTTCTCCTTTCCTTTTTGTAGCATCTCCACTGGCTCCCTGTCTCACACCGAATAAAGTACAAGATCAGCACTCTGTGCTACAAATGGCATATTCAGGGAGGCAGTAACACCAGAATAAGGCAGTTTTATGAAGGCTGCTGAGTAGAGCTGAACAATTTCGGACCTTATGTAAACAGAGCCATGATCGTGGGCCATTGCGCTTCACAGGGAAAGTCATGATCGTGGCTCATTGTGCTTCACAGGGAAAGTCATGATCGTGGGCCATTGCGCTTCACAGGGAAAGTCATGATCGTGGGCCATTGCGCTTCACAGGGAAAGTCATGATTGTGGCTCATTGTGCTTCACAGGGAAAGTCATGATTGTGGCTCATTGTGCTTCACAGGGAAAGTCATGATTGTGGCTCATTGCGCTCTCCGGGTTAAGACCTGACAGGCGTTCAGCCCTAGAATGACCCCGTTGTGGGTCAGCTGGGCTATGAGGAACTTGAAATGAGTTGTTTCTGTTTGGGCTCAGGTCAGAGGACTGTAATGTATTCTGTGCACTGTTGACGGATCAGGTCAAGGGTCAGAAGCCGCCAGCAGCGACCCGAGGTCTGGCGCCGGGAGGGGACGGGGAGGAGGAGGAGGAGGAGAGGGGGGAGGGGGGCACGCAGGAAGAGGAGGAAGTCCAGGACTTGGTGCCCCGCACTGACATCAGGTGTGTGAAGGTGGTGGTGGTGGTGGTGGTGGTGTTGGTGTTGTCCGTTTTGTTGGTTTTTGTTGGGTTTTTGTTGTTTGAGTTGTTTAGAAGGTGGGTGGCATAATGGTTAAGACGCTCATCTGCCAATACAGAGAGTCCATGAGGGTTTGGGTTCGAATCCTGCCCTCACCCTTAGTCCTCACATTACTGTTTTGACTGGGCGAGCACAAGAAACTCCGTTATGTTTCTTGATTTTAGATTGTAAATTTTTTATTCACAAATTTACTAACTGTTCCTGACATGCCACACAGGCCAGCCCCTGCTTTCCAGTCTCCCTTGTTTCACTGGAAAATCAAACTGAGAGTCTAGTCTTTCGGATGAGGTGATAAACTTGAGGTCCCGTGTGCAGCATGCATGGCAGAATTCTGTCAAAGAAATTCACGCTGAAAGGTGCATGGATATACTTTACATGCTTTGTGTGTGTGTGTGTGTCTGTGTGTGTGTGTGCGTGTGTGCGTGTGTGTGTGTGTGTTTGTGTGCGTGCCCGCCCCCAGTGAGCGGATCACGGAGAGCCTGCTGACGATGATGGCGGACAAGAACTGGAAGGTGCGCAACGAGGGTCTGCAGAAGGTGACGGACATCCTGAAGGAGGCCAAGTTCATCACTGCCAACATCGGGGGGCTGCCAGAGGCCGTCAAGGTCCGCCTCGGGGAGTCCAACAAAAACCTGGTCAGTGCCACGCTCTGTGCATTGCTCAGAGAGTTCCCTGCATTTTGTTACATATACATATTTGTGTGTGTGTGTCCATTTTGGATGATACAGAGATAAGTGGATTGATGGCCTAGAGGTAACGCGTCCGCATAGGAAGCGAGAGAATCTGAGCGCGCTGGTTCGAATCACGGCTCAGCCGCCGATATTTTCTCCCCCCCTTCACTAGACCTTGAGTGGTGGTCTGGACGCTAGTCATTCAGATGAGGCGATAAACCAAGGTCCCGTGTGCAGCAAGCACTTAGCGCACTTAAAAGAACCCACGGCAACAAAAAGGTTGTTTCAGGCAAAATTCTGTAGAAAAATCTACTTTGATCAGAAAAAACAAATCAAACTGCATGCAGGACAAAAAGAAAAAGAAAAAAAAAAGGGGTGGCGCTGTAGTATAGCGACACGCTCTCCCTGGGGAGAGCAGCCCGAATTTCACACAGAGAAATCTGTTGCGATAAAAAGAAATACAAATACAAAATAATGTGTATGAGTACATATATATAGAGATGCAAACTGTTATGATTTTGCAGTATTTTGTTACACTCGATCGCAGTTTGTTCTGACGTTACACCCACATCAGAATTGTTCATTTTTGGCTACATAGCATGGTCACGTTATTTCCTGTTGTAACATCACCCAGATGCTCTTTGCCTAGGCCAGGGAAGTCGCTACTAACCTTGGTCTCACATGATGATGCTCAGCTGATCGTGTGTTTGTTTGCATTGAAAAAGTATTGAGTGGACCAGTCAGCTTAATTGTAGCAGTTACACTGTTTTGCAGGTAGACCCAAGTGTTTGTATGCCTTGTAGATAAAATGTACGTTTGCTGATGTGAAAATGTTCCTTTCAAGTTTCCTGATAGTTCCTACAAACACATGACAGGGGTTGGTATCTGTGGGTAAGGCACAAACATGCATTCCTGATGCTTGGAAAATGGTTACAGGGTTCGTCATTAACATTTTTTCACATGAGCGCCTGCGCTCTAGTTTCAGAATTTTGATGAGCGCAAACTGAAAACTAAGAGCGCACACTAAAAACATAGAGCAACAAGTCTCAAACATAAATTCATTTTGATTTTGCACGGCCGCGAAATCGATCGTGTGCTCCACTTTTCTACTCTTCAAGTCTGAAGAGCGCTCTTTTGCATAGCCTCCCCTGATTCACTAGGCCTACTTACGGTTGAACTAACAAAACGTAAACAGACGGCTTTCAAACTTCGGTAAATGCAAAACGATCGCGCTTTTGACTCTTGTTTGTGATGGACAATGGAATAACAATTTAGATACAGTAGTGTATGCTTATGTCTTTTCAAAATCAAGAGTGCAAGCGCTCTGAGTCAAGGAATTTTCCAGAGCGCAATTTGTTTTTTCAGAGCGTTCCGCTCAGCGCTCCCGTTAGTGACGAACCCTGGGTTAGGACACACTGCATGTTCACTGAGAGGGTCCCTGCGACATTTAAGAAATTTCTTGAACCAACAATGTGAAAGTTGACTAACACAGTCCCTGAAGTCAGACCTTTGGTCTGAAACGTTGGACCCTATTACCAAAATGTGATTCATATTTTGGCAAAGGGGAGGTTACCTACTTCCGGGAGTTTATCGGCCGTAGCTACTTTCGTTTTCTCTGCATAGGCGGATAGTAGTTTGCACAGGACAGGAATGTCAGACCCCTGCTGGAGTCTGCACTAGTGGGTCACGGTAAGTATGTTACTTAACCTTTTGAGCCCTGACCACCGCTTTACCGGTGGTGGGGAGGGGTGGCATAATGCCAAGCCACTGGTTGAGTGGTGTGTAAATACTTGAAGCGTGCAGTCTCAACCTGGCCCGTCAGGGCAGAAATCAGGGACAAAACGTGCGAGAAAACAACTGTACACAACGCAGCAAGTAATTGATATGCTTGATGATTTATCGGAAGTAAAGTATGACAATGATTACTCTGACAGTGAGGTGGAATTCGAATCGGATGATTTTGCTACATATAGTGATGTTGAAAATGAATCTGAGCTTGCAGAATCAGTTGATCAAAGGAGACATAGACATGTTTCAATAAAACGACTTCTGGACCCTGGCTGCAACTTCTGAAGTAACACAGAAAAAAGTCGGCGCCACTCTTGTTTTTTTGTTTTGTTTTTGTTTTTTGGTACCAGTACATATGTATGATTTTCTTCTATCCCCGTGTGTGTGTGTGTGTGTGCAGCAAATGGCGGCCATCAACATCTGCTCCATGCTGGCCACAGCCATGGGGGCTCACTGCAAGCAGCACGTTCGCGTCATCGTCCCTGGCCTCATCTCCTGCCTCTCCGACAGCAAGGTGAGGGGCGCTGGCTCTGCTCTGTGGCCAGTGGTCTGCAGTCAGTTAAAATCACGCGGCTTGAGTGGATATTAGACTTGACATACACTGAGGGAATTCCTAGGGTGGGTGTACACACACACACACGCACATATATATATATATATATATACATGTGTATTATATATATTAAAAAAAAAGTATATGTATATGTGAGTGTGTATATATATAAATGGAGTGATGGCCTTGAGGTAACGTGTCCGCCTAGGAAGCGAGAGAATCTGAGCGTGCTGGTTCGAATCACGGCTCAGTTGCCGATATTTTCTCCCCCTCCACTAGACCTTGAGTGGTGGTCTGGACGCTAGTCATTCAGATGAGACGATAAACCGAGGTCCCGTGTGCAGCATGCACTTAGCGCACATAAAAGAACCCACAGCAACAAAAGGGTTGTTCCTGGCAAAATTCTGTAGAAAAATCCACTTCAATAGGAAAAACAAATAAAACTGCACGCAGGAAAAAAGAAAAAAAGGGTGGTGCTGTAGTGTAGCGATGTGCTCTCCCTGGGGAGAGCAGCCCGAATTTCACACAGAGAAATCTGTTGTGATAAAAAGAAATTCAAATACAAATGCAAAATACAAATACACACACACACACACACACACACACATCTATATATATTATTATTATATACATATTCTACACATTGGCATTTTGGCAGTTTGTTTTTATTGTTGTCTCCTTTATTTTACTTTGACACACACTTTAGTAAAGCAGCCCTCGGATTCTGGCAGCAAACTTTTCAGAACTGTTTGTGCGAGTGAGTGACTGGTGTGTAAGCGCTGTAATTCGTCTGTGCGCAAGGTTCAGTGCTATATCTTCTTCTTTTTCTGCGTTCCTGGGCTGCAACTCCCATGTTCATTCATTTGTACACGAGTAGGCTTTTACATGTATGACCGTTTTTACCCAGCCATGTTGGCAGCCATACTCCATTTTCAGGGGTGTGCATGCTGGGTATGTTATTGTTTTCATAACCCACCGAAAGCTGACATGGATTACAGGATCTTTAACGTGCGTATTTGATCTTCTGCTCGCGTATACACACGAAGGGGGTTCAGGCACTAGCAGGTCTGCACATATGTTGACCTGGGAGATCATAAAAAATCTCCACATTTTACCCACCTGGCGCTGTTACAGAGATTCGAACTCGGGAGACGGGCGCAATAGCCGAGTGGTTAAAGCGTTGGACTGTCAATCTGAGGGTCCCGGGTTCGAATCACGGTGACGGCGCCTGGTGGGTAAAGGGTGGAGATTTTTACGATCTCCCAGGTCAACATATGTGCAGACCTGCTAGTGCCTGAACCCCCTTCGTGTGTATATGCAAGCAGAAGATCAAATACGCACGTTAAAGATCCTGTAATCCATGTCAGCGTTCGGTGGGTTATGGAAACAAGAACATACCCAGCATGCACACCCCCGAAAACGGAGTATGGCTGCCTACATGGCGGGGTAAAAACGGTCATACACGTAAAAGCCCACTCGTGGGCATACGAGTGAACGCAGAAGAAGAAGAAGAAGAACTCGGGAACCTCAGATTGAAAGTCCAGCGCTTTAACCATTCGGCTTTTGCACCCGTCAGTGCCATATGAATACTTCATATTACAAAAATCAGTCGTACCCATGGAATTTAGAAAGCCAGAGTAGTCTGAAAACAGTGTGACCAACATTAAGTTGTGTGTAGATGCTGTTTGCCTCTGATGTATTGTATGTGCCATTTTATTATTTTACAAGAAGTTTTAAGCCTTGTGAATACAGCAACGTATAGAACATCTTCTCCACCCTGAACTGAAGAGTGATTGGGGCTCTGCACTGAAGACCTGCTCACTAGATTCCTCCAGTTTTAAAGTTTTGTCAATACAGCTGCATAGATTGACTCATTTTCTGTTAGATATAAATTCATATCAGGAGTAATGTGATTGAGATTTGTTTTCAAATGGTAGCATCATTCATGTGCCAAAGTAGATGGCTTTAAAAGATTTATATTTTCATCGTGGTTCAAGTTTTGCACTTGTTTTTGTCTGATTTGGGGTATAGTATTCAGTACTGAGCATGAAGTTGCAGTGTCAGTATATATATATTTAAAAAAAAAAATGCTTTATAGGTATGATTTTTGGGTATCACAATGATAACTGGTATCAGAAACCAGCTCTGAACATAAACATGAAAAGGAATGCTTGAAAGTATATTTATGCATTTCCTGCAGGTGTTAATCTGAAAGTTATTTCTCTGGAAGTGTTCAGGACAGTGAAGAATACTTTTAACCGGCAGAACAAAGTATTGTCAGCTGACATGGGCCTGAATGCTTGCTACCAGTAGTTTGTGTTTTTAGTGTCTGCCCAGCAGCGAAAGCCTGCTGATCCAATGCCAGCTACGCTGGACAGGACACGTTGTCCACATGACAGACAGCAGGATCCCGAAGATGCTCTTGTATGGCCAGCTGAAGGAAGGCCACCGCGAACTTGGAAGACCCTGCAAGCGCTTCAAGGACACCTTGAAGACCAACCTCAAAGCCTGTGACATAGACATTACTTCCTGGGAAACTGATGCACTTGACTGCTCTCGTTGGAGGATGCTGTGCTCTAGTGGCATAAAGACGTTTAAAAACAAGAGAACGCTGGCCATTAAGGAGAAGCGTGAGTGAAGGAAGCAGGGCTCAACTCCTGGAGACGTTTTCCCTTGCAACAACTGTGGGAAGTGCTGCGCATCCAGAATCGGCCTCTTCTCCCATATGAGGACACAGATAAGCCTGCCTGCCCGACGGGAGACTCCATCATCATCACACATATGACTTTGGGGTATCACAATGACTGTAACTGGTTATGGGGAACATGTACTGGATCCCATCTCATCACTCACAAATAACCAAGTATGACAGGTGCAGGGTATGATAAGAGCGTGGAGCAAAGTGAGCGTTGGTGATCTGTCGTTCACGGTGGGAGGCGTGGCATGTGTTAACGTTTTCAGCCCCAGCTACGGGCGGCAGTGGTGGCGTGCCTCAACCTGTGGGTGGAGCAGACAACTCTGGTGCCCTTTGTGGAGTGTGAGGCCCTGCTGGACGGCCTCAAGACGGAGAACCCCAACGTCAGAGCCGAGGTCTGGTGGCTGCATTTTATACACATATACATTTTACGAATTTTTTTATTTTATTTCTTTATTAAAAGAAAAAAAGTTGTTTTTTCTCTTTTCAAAACCTTTTTTTTATTTCATTGTTTTTTCAATTTCAGTTTTATTTATTTTATTTTCACTTTATTTTGCTTTATTTTCGCTTTACTCTCTTCTCCCCTGCTCAACCCTGTTTCACTCCACTCCACTTTATCATATTTTATTTTATTTCATTTCATTTTGTTTGACTTCATTTGTGTGTGTGTGTGTGTGTGTGTGTGTGTGTGTGTGTGTGTGTTTTCTTGTACTGTACTGTACTGTACTGCACTGTACTGTACTGTACTGTACTGAACTGAACTGAACTGAACTGAACTGAACTGAACTGAACTGTACTGAACTGTACTGAACTGTACACAGTGTACTGTACTGTACTGTATTGTAATGTATAGAAACAATACCATTGGTGAAAACTTCAGTTTGATTAAGTTCTCTTAGGTCAAGATGTTATAACTGAAAAACTCATCTCCAGATGACAGGAGCCTTGTGGTGATCGTGTGTGATCCTTTTCATCTTTCTGAAGCTGTCCCTGTCACTTTTGATGACGACTGTCAGAGAGAATGGTCTTTGGCCTTGAAAGTCTAGGAGGAAAAAATTCCTTTTTAGAAAGGTAAAAAAGTGGTGATGACACTCATAGCCACCCAGTCATTTCAGGGTAAGTGGTGACGACACACACACACACACTCACAACCACCTAGTCATTCTGGGGTACGTGTGACTTGACAGTTGCTGGGGTGGCTGTCGGAGAAGCTGCCCACCCACAAGCTGTTGCCGGCGGAGCTGCGTGACTGCGTGCTGCCCGTGCTGACCTGTCTGGAGGACCGCAGTGCTGACGTGCGCAAGAGGGCTCAGGACGCCATCGTGCCCTTCATGATCCACGTTGGGTACAACACCTTCGTCAAGGTCGCCGGCAAGCTGAAGGTAAGGCTTTTGTCTTGTCCTTGTGTGTGTTGTGGAGGTGTGTGTGTTTGTGAGTTTGGGTTGAAATGTGTGGTGTGGAGGTGTGTCTGTTGGTGTGGTTTGAGAGCGTGTGTAGCTCTGTGTGTGTGTGTGAGTTTGGGTTGAAATGTGTGGTGTGGAGGTGTGTGTGTTGGTGTGGTTTGAGAGCGTGTGGAGGTCTCTGTGTGTTTGTGAGTTTGGGTTGAAATGTGTGGTGTGGGTTGAAATGTGTGGTGTGGAGGTGTGTCTGTTGGTGTGGTTTGAGAGCGTGTGGAGGTCTCTCTGTGAGTGTGGTTAAGATGGCATGCACACATATTTTCTGTATGATATGGATTCCTGTGTTGACATGTGGGCGATGTGTCTTTAATTTCCAATAGTACCAGGGTAACAAGGAATATTGGAGGGGTTTTGGGGGTGGCGGTGCAGAAACAACAAACGTAATTGAAATTGATACACGAACAAGCTCTATAAAGAGTCAGAGAACTTGCCTTCTCTTGTTACGTCTTTGCCAAGGAAGAACAAAGAAGGAAATGTTTGCAGCACTGCCTGTAGTTGGTCGCTTTGACTTTAAACAAGAAGAACAAGAGAGGCAAGGCCTTCAAGACATGTGATAAGTTAGTCCCCTAGCATTGATTACAGAGTAATTTCCCTTTTTTACTATCTGCACCAAAACGTTTGCAAAATAAATAAAAATTCCATGCTTAGCAAAAGAAGTTCCTGTTTGAACAAAAAATGATAATAATGACTCCTCTTGTTGTTGTGTCAGAATAAGAGGTCAAAGTGCCAAGTTTAGAGAATACAAAAAATATAAATATAACAGTAAATGCAGTTTGCATATAATTAGGCTTCTTTTTTAATTTTTTTGTGCCCATCCCAGAGGTGCAATATTGTTTTAAACAAGATGACTGGAAAGAACTGAATTTTTCCTATTTTTATGCCAAATTTGGTGTCAACTGACAAAGTATTTGCAGAGAAAATGTCAATGTTGAAGTTTACCATGGACACACATACACACAGACAACTGAACACCGGGTTAAAACATAGACTCACTTTGTTTACACAAGTGAGTCAAAAATGAGCTAGGCAAAGTGAAAGATGAGATAAGAAGTGAACATAATTTCCTGGAGAGTTAACTCATTGTAGCCCACAGGTACATGCCTGCTACAACCCCCCTGGACCAGCACTGCATGAGAACACTGCAGTAAAAAGACGGGGTGGTTCAGTATAACTGCAAAAATCGATGGAGAACTGTTGGTTAAATTGGCCAGACAAAGCTTCCTTTTCATGCTAGTGGAATTCGTAAATGATTCAGATGTACCGAGCAGAAACAAACAAAATAAGAGCAGTGTATTGGTACGAGAATACTCGTACCTGGTCCACAGGGGAAGTAATCATGGTACCAGTTAACAGTTTGACATGGGAAGTATATGTATCACCAAACATGGAGTATAATACAAACTCCTCCTACCAGTTAACTTGTACTTGGGGTGGAAAGGGTTAAGAAGCAAGAAACCAACTGATGTGCGTGCGTGCGTGGTTGTGTGTCGTTCAGCCTGCCTCCAAAGACCAGGTCCAGCCCCTGTTGGAGAAAGCACGAGGGGAGCTGCCAGCCAAGGCACCACCCCCGAAGAAGAAGGCCGCCGAGCCGCCCAAGGCCGCCTCCAGACCTGTGTCTGCTGTCGATGACGACGACGAGGAAGAGGAAGATAGCAAACCTGCCCCTGCCAAGAAGGCGGAGGCCAAGAATGAAAAGTCTGACCTCAAGTCCAAGGCTGTGGGCAAAGCCAGGGGAAAGGTAGCGTTGTGGGTGTTCCTTGTTCAGTTTTAGCATCTTAACTCACTCAGTACGGCCAGCCCTCTCTTCTCCTCTACACAGACCCCTCGGATGTCCAGTGGGTGTCTCAGTGACCCAACCTTTAGCTTCTGTTGTCAGAATTGTGGTATTCTTTGTCAACATTCACCTCTTCAGTATAAGGGCCTTCCGCTTGCAATATTTTGATGATGGTAATTGGGGTGAAACGCTGTTAACGTCGTCTCTTTCGCCGTTCGTATGGAGAGAGTTAAAGTGAGAGGAGAAGTTCAGATTTTAGTGTCGTGTCACTAAAAGTGGTGTCAGTTAAAGCGTGACTGGGAATCCAGGGCTTTGGGCAAAGCAAGGGGAGAGGTACAGTTTGGAATGTTTTTTCTTTGACGTCTTCTGTGACAAGAAAAGAGGGATGTGTGTGTGTGCGTGTGTGTGTGTGTGTGTGTGTGTGTATTTGCATGTGTGAATACTTGATGTGTGTGGTGTGTGTTTGTGTATTGTGTGTGTCTTTGTGTCTGTGACTGTATGGTTGCGGTGAACTGGGTGAATCAATGCAAGGTGTCGAGTGATTGCTTTCTTTGATTGAGGGAAAACAGAGAGGGGAAGACGATGCGCATGTTGAAAGTGGTGTGCAAAATATTCACGACCAGTGTGTAACAAGGATCCACTTGCGCTCTCTCTTTACTCACTTTTGTCTGTCTTTCTTCTTTAACTTTCTGTCTCTCGCTCTTGTTTTACTCTGTCTCACTCGGTCATTCTGTCTGAATATTTGTCTCTGTTTCTCCCTCTGTATCTGTCTGTCTCTCTTTGTACATCTGTCTCTGTTTCTCTCTCTCTCTCTCTGTCTCATCATGATATTCAGCTGATCAAGAGAGGATGAAAAAATGACTTCTGCTTGGTCTCATTTAGGTTTTGACTATGTTTATAAAGTTTACAGTGGGTCACAGACCAACACACATTTTGTTCTTGTTCTTTGTTTTCCCTGTCTGTCAGTCTGTCTGTCTCACTCTTTGCAAGTTGTCTGTCTATAAGCACAATACAGAGTGTATATATATATATATATATATATATATATATGTACAGTGTGTGGGTGTCTGTAAGCACAGTACACAGTGTGTGTGTCCCCCCAGGCTGTCTGTAAGCACAGTACACAGTGTGTGTGTCCCCCCAGGCTGTCTGTAAGCACAGTGTGTGTGTCCCCCCAGGCTGTCTGTAAGCACAGTGTGTGTGTGTCCCCCCAGGCTGTCTGTAAGCACAGTGTGTGTGTCCCCCCAGGCTGTCTGTAAGCACAGTGTGTGTGTGTGTCCCCCCAGGCTGTCTGTAAGCACAGTGTGTCCCCCCAGACTGTCTGTAAGCACAGTACACAGTATGTGTGTCCCCCCAGGCTGTCTGTAAGCACAGTGTGTGTGTGTCCCCCCAGGCTGTCTGTAAGCACAGTACACAGTGTGTGTGTCCCCCCAGGCTGTCTGTAAGCACAGTGTGTGTGTGTCCCCCCAGGCTGTCTGTAAGCACAGTACACAGTGTGTGTGTCCCCCCAGGCTGTCTGTAAGCACAGTGTGTGTGTCCCCCCAGGCTGTCTGTAAGCACAGTGTGTGTGTGTCCCCAGACTGTCTGTAAGCACAGTGTGTGTGTGTCCCCCCAGGCTGTCTGTAAGCACAGTGTGTGTGTGTCCCCAGACTGTCTGTAAGCACAGTGTGTGTGTCCCCCCAGGCTGTCTGTAAGCACAGTGTGTGTGTGTCCCCCCAGACTGTAAGCACAGTGTGTGTGTCCCCCCAGGCTGTAAGCACAGTGTGTGTGTCCCCCCAGACTGTAAGCACAGTGTGTGTGTCCCCCCAGGCTGTAAGCACAGTGTGTGTGTCCCTCCAGGCTGTAAGCACAGTGTGTGTGTCCCTCCAGGCTGTCTGTAAGCACAGTGTGTGTGTCCCCCCAGACTGTCTGTAAGCACAGTGTGTGTGTGTCCCCCCAGGCTGTCTGTAACCACAGTGTGTGTGTCCCCCCAGACTGTCTGTAAGCACAGTACACAGTGTGTGTGTCCCCCCAGGCTGTCTGTAAGCACAGTGTGTGTGTCCCCAGACTGTCTGTAAGCACAGTGTGTGTGTGTCCCCCCAGGCTGTCTGTAAGCACAGTGTGTGTGTCCCCCCAGACTGTCTGTAAGCACAGTACACAGTGTGTGTGTCCCCCCAGGCTGTCTGTAAGCACAGTGTGTGTGTCCCCAGACTGTCTGTAAGCACAGTGTGTGTGTGTCCCCCCAGGCTGTCTGTAAGCACAGTGTGTGTGTCCCCCCAGGCTGTCTGTAAGCACAGTGTGTGTGTGTCCCCCCAGGCTGTCTGTAAGCACAGTGTGTGTGTCCCCCCAGACTGTCTGTAAGCACAGTGTGTGTGTGTCCCCCCAGGCTGTCTGTAAGCACAGTGTGTGTGTGTCCCCCCAGACTCCAGTGTCCAGCAGCAAGAAGAAGGAGGAAGAGGACACCGGGCCTGTCATGTCCACCACGGTGCCCCTGCAGCAGCGTGTCAAGGATGAGAAGAACATGAAGGTCGGTGTTCACTCTGTGTGTGTCTGTGTGAATGTGTGCGTGTGTTTGAGAGAGAGAGAGAGAGAGGGAGGACAGTCCACCTCTTTACCCTGCAACAGCACGTAAAAGATTATAGGAGAACATGAATGTTAGTGTTGACTCTGTGTGTGTGGTGGGGTGGGGCTGCACTGAAGCAGCGTTCCAGAGAGCAGCTCAAATTTCACACAGAGAAACCAGTTGTTAGTAAAAGTTAAACAATACAATGCAATACAATACAAATGCAACACAACGCAATCATCTGTGTTTATAGGCGGCAACTCCTACGTTCACTCATATGTATGTAGTGGGCTTTTACATGTATGACTGTTTTTGGCCTGCCGTGTAGGCAGCCATACTCTGTTTCTGCAGGGAGTTGGGGGATGGGAGGTGGGGGTGGGGGTGGGGGGTGCATGCAGGATACGTTCTTGTTTCTTTAACCCACCAAATGCTGACATGAATGACAGAATCTCCAACATGCATATTTGATCTGCATGCGTAGGATGTATATATGAAGGGAGTTAGGCACAAGCAGGTCTGTGTGTGTGTGCAGTATGTATATATGAAGGGGGTTAGGCACAAGCAGGTCTGTATGTGTGTGCAGTATGTATATATGAAGGGGGTTAGGCACAAGCAGGTCTGTGTGTGTGTGCGCATGTGTGTGTGTGCGTGTGTGCTCGCGCGCGCGCGCGTGTGTGTGTATGTGTGTGAAAGAGAGAGACAGGTGCTGTGGCTGATCTGCAGGCTTGTGCATAATACATGTAGGGGGTTTAGGCACTAGCAGGTCAGCACATGTAAGTGTGTGTGGGGGTGGGGTGGGTGGGAGGTGGGGTGTGTGTGTGTGTGTGTGTGTGTGTGTGTGTGTGTGGATTTTTATGTGTTTGTGTGATTTTATGTGCGTATGTGCATGTGTGTATGCGTGTGTGTGTGCGTGCGTGTGTGATTTTATGTGTGCGTGTGTGTGTGCATGTGTATGTGCGTGCATGTGATTTTATGTGTGTGTTTTTGTGTGCGCACGCATGTGTGTTTGTGTGTGTGTGTGTGTGCTTGGATATGTGTATGATTGTGTGTGTGTGTGTGTGTGTGTGTGTGTGTGTGTGTGATTTTCTATGTGTGTGTGTGTGTGTGTGTGTGTTTCAGGTGCTGAAGTGGAACTTCATCGAGCTGCGGGGGGAGTATGTGGACCAGCTGAAGGGGCAGATGGAGAAGAACTTCAGTGCTGCCTTCATGGCCCAGCTCTTCCACTCTGACTTCAAGTTCCACATCAAGGCCATCGAGCAGCTCATCACGGTAACTGGATGGATGGGTGGTTTGGTTGGGTTTGAGAGGGGTCAAGTGTTCTTTAGCCCTCAGGATTATATTAAACGTACTGTTGGTATTTCTTCAGAGTGGTCCAGAACCCCCAGTCCTTATACTACAGTTTGTGTGTCTCTCCCTGTGTTGATGGTAGCTTGGATTGGTTGTTGGTGTGTGTGTGTGTGTGTTATTTCATGCTTCCTTTTTTTTTTCTTAAGTCTTTTTCATGTCGGCAAAAAACAAACAAAAAAGTGAATTTTATATAATACATACTCATATTCAGTGTCCAAGCAAAATGATAATGCACTTCTACGCCAGTAGAAGCAAAACATCCAAGTCTAATGAAAGATTCAACTATTTAAAAAAAGTGACCCCCCCGCCCCCCAAGTTAAAATAAAATAAAATAAAAGAAAAACAAAAGAAATAACCATTTACGTTAAAACTATCCAGCAAAGTTAAAAGTCCATGTTAAAACTGTATCCATAAGGGAAAAAAGTTGACTTTCCACCAAGTTATAGCTACTTATAATCCTATTTTATCCCTCTCCTTTCGACCGCTGTGCAGTGCATCGACACCATGGAGAAGGAGACGCTGAACAACCTGGACATGATCCTCAAGTGGTGCTCCATCCGCTTCTTCGACACCAACCCCTCCATGATCAACAAGGCCCTTGACTACCTCCGGCGCCTCTTCACTCACCTCGCAGACCTCGACTTCAGCCTGTCGGACCTGGACGCCAACTCCTTCATACCCTACCTCGTGCTCAAGGTGGGTTGGGGGTGGGGATTGGGGGTGGTGTGGGGTGGGGGGGGGGGGAAGGTGGAACTAAAGCCTGTTTCTTTGAGGGGAAGAAACTAAAGTCTGTTTCTGTGTTTGTGGAGAAAGTAAAGTCTGTTTCTGTGTCTGTGGAGAAAGTAAAGTCTGTTTCTGTGTCTGTGGAGAAACTGAAGTCTGTTTCTGTGTCTGTCTGTGGAGAAACTAAAGTCTGTTTCTGTGTCTGTGGAGAAACTGAAGTCTGTTTCTGTGTCTGTGGAGAAACTAAAGTCTGTTTCTGTGTCTGTGGAGAAACTAAAGTCTGTTTCTGTGTCTGTCTGTGGAGAAACTGAAGTCTGTTTCTGTGTCTGTCTGTGGAGAAACTGAAATCTGTTTCTGTGTCTGTCTGTGGAGAAACTAAAGTCTGTTTCTGTGTCTGTGGAGAAACTGAAGTCTTTCTGTGTCTGTGGAGAAACTAAAGAATGTTTCTTGTGGAGAAAGTAAAGTCTGTTTCTGTGTCTGTGGAGAAAGTAAAGTCTGTTTCTGTGTCTGTGGAAGAATCTAAAGTCTGTTTCTGTGTCTGTTGAGAAACTTGAGTCTGGTTCTGTGTCTGGAGAGAAACTGTAGGGCAGTTCAGGGGGCAGAGGTAAGGCAAATTGAGTGTTGTCATGATGATGGCCCCAGGCGGTGGTGCATATAGCGGTGTCTGTGTGTGTGTGTGTGTGTGCAGGTGGGCGACTCCAAGGACAACGTGCGGCGTGATGTGCGCAACATCTTCAAGCTGATCTGCAAGGTGTACCCGGCCAGCAAGCTCTTCGTCTTCCTGCTGGACGGCCTCAAGTCCAAAAACTCCAAACAGCGCACAGGTCAGCACTGATGGACAGGAGTGTCCAAATGAAAGGAGTTCTGAAGACTACCAGAGATAGGTTTCTGTCTGTCTTTTGATGATACAGAGTTTTCTGTCTTTGGATGATACAGAGTTTTCTGTCCTCAGATGGTATTGAGTTTTCTGTCTGTCGAAAGATAATACTGAGTTTTCCGTCTGTCTGTGGATAATATTTAGCTATCTGTGGATGATACTGAGTTTTCTGTTGGTCTGTGGATGACATTTAGCTATCTGTGGATGATATTGAGTTTTCTGTCTAGTGATGATAGAGAGTTTTATATCTATAGATAATACTAACAATGATAGGGAGTTTTCTGTCTGTCTGTGGATGATATTGAGCTATCTGTGGATGATATTGTGTTTTCTGTCTAAGGATTATATTGAGTTTTCTGTCTGTCTGTGGATGAGATTGAGTTTTATATCTATTCCTGCATGATACTGAGTTTTCTGTCTATGGATAATATTGTTCTGTCTGTCTGGATGTTGTTTAATTTTCTGTCTGTCTGTGGATGATGGTGAGATTTTTCTCTGTTTGTTGATGATAGTAAGATTTTTGTCTATGCTTTGATGATATTGAGTTTTCTATCTGTGGATGATACTGATCTTAAATCTGTCAGTCTGTGGACGATACAGAGAGATCTGTCTATCTGTGGATGATGCTGATCCTTAATTTGTCGGTCTATGGACGATACAGCGATTTCTGTCTATGGATTGACTCTCTTTTGTCTGTCTGTGGTTGATAGTGAGATTTTTGTCTGTCCTTGGATAAAACTGAGTTTTCTGTCTGAGTAATGATTTTAATCAGTACCTTGTGGTAGTGGTTTTGCTCTCTTGTGACCTGACCCATATGAGGATTTCTAGCCACAGATACTTTAGCTTCTGTGAATGGGGTGCATGCTGTCTTACTTTTTCCTGATTAGTGTAAATTTATTAGAATATAGTTTATCATGGATTCTCTTCGTGGATCGTCTGTTCAGTGCTGAACAGAAAAAAACAACAAAAAACAAACAAAGAATAAACAAACAAACAAACAAACTAAAACAAAAGAGCCCCCATTACACTGTAGTATAATTATCAGGCATATTGTTCTTTGGAGACTTTGAGATAAGGTAAGGAAAAGTAGGTAAGGTGTGATAAGGTAAGGAAAGATAGGTAAGGTTTGGTAAGGTAAGGAAAAGTAAGTAGGTAAGGTATGATAAGGTAAGGAAAAGTAGGTAAGTAGGTAAGGTATGGTAAGGTAAGGAAAGGTAGGTAAGGTATGACAAGGTAAGGAAGAGTAGGTAAGGTATGATGAGGTAAGGAAAAGTAGGTAAGTAGGTAAGGTATGATAAGGTAAGGAAAGGTAGGTAAGGTATGATAAGGTAAGGTAGGTACAACTTTTATTGCCTGTAAAATATAAATTATTTGTTTGGCATGAGCACACGTCACATAAAAGATATTCACTGTAATCACTCTTAGGACATGATGATTCCTCTTCAGCTGAGAACGGTCCTTGTTAGGGAATTGTTTATTTAATTAAATCGTACATGTATGGATTCCCAAATGACTGACCTTTTCCACAACTTTTCCTGTAAATGGACTTTCCTCCACCCAAAGCAAAACACCAAAGACAAACTGGAGGGAGGATGGAGGCAAAAGAGAAAAGAAGAAAGGAAAAAAACCCAAAAAAACCCAATGGAAATCAGGGAAGAAATAGGAAGTTGGAGGCTCCACACACAGACAGACACACACACACACACACACACGCGCACGCACGAGAGAGAGAGAGAAACGAAATGAAACGAAATCCCCCCCCTGTATCTGTTTTCCAGAGTGCCTGGAGGAGATGGGGTGTCTGATAGAGCAGTACGGCATCAACATCTGTCAGCCCTCCCCTGCCCAGGCCCTCAAGGCCATTGCCGCTCAGATCTCAGACCGCGACAACGGTGTGCGCAATGCCGCTCTCAACTCGGTCGTCACCGCCTACATGCTGCTCGGGGAAAATGTCTACAAGTTTATTGGTCATGTAAGTGGAGTTTTTTTTATTTTTTTTTATTAATATTTTTTTGTTTAACTTGTTTCTATTCAGTTCAGCATGGTAAGTGATCACATTGATTTGTCTTTTTTGAAAATTTTATTTTATTAAGAAGAGAACAAAGAATTAAATATAATCAAGATAATACTACATACAGTGAGTGGAGTTATTGGTCAAGTGGAGTGATTGGTCATTTTGATGAAGTTATTGGTCTTGTTAGTGGAGTTATTGGTCTTGTTGGTGGCGTTATTGGTCTTGTTTGTGGAGTTATTGGTCATGTGAGTGGAGTTATTGGTCATTTTGATGAAGTAATTGGCCATGTGAGTAGAGTTATTGGTCATGTTGGTGGAGTTATTGGTCATGTTGGTGGAGTTACGGGTCTGGTTGGTGGAGTTACTGGACTTGGTGGCGTTATTGGTTATGAGTGGAGTTATTGGTCATGTGAGTGGAGTTACTGGTCTTGTGAGTGGAGTTATTGGTCTTGTTGGTAGAGTTATTGGTCATGTGAGTGGAGTTACTGGTCTTGTGAGTGGAGTTATTGGTCTTGATGGTGGAGTTATTGGTCATGTGAGTGGAATTATTGGTCATGTGAGTGGAGTTATTAGTCTTGTTGGTGGAGTTATTGGTCTTGTTGGTGGCGTTACTGGACTTGTTGGTGGAGTTACTGGTCTTGTTAGTGGAGTTATTGGTCTTGTTGGTGGCGTTATTGGTCATGTGAGTAGAGTTATTGGTCATTTGTGTGAAGTTATTGGTCATGTGAGTGGAGTTATTAGTCTTTTGAGCGCAGTTATTAGTTTTTTGAGCACAGTTATTGGTTATGTGAATGGAGTTATTGGTCTTGTGAGTGGATTTATTGGTCTTGTTGGTGGAGTTATTGGTCTTGTGAGTGGATTTATTGGTCTTGTTAGTGGATTAATTGGTCATGTGAGTGGAGTTATTAGTCTTTCGAGTGCAGTTATTAGCCTTTTGAGCACAGTTATTGGTCATGTGAGTGGATTTATTGGTCTTGTGAGTAGAGTTATTGGTCTTTTTGGTGGAGTTATTGGCCTTGTGAGTGGAGTTATTGGTCATGTGAGTGGAGTTACTGGTCGTGTGAGTGGAGTTATTGGTCGTGTGAGTGAAATTCACACACACACACACACACACACACACACACACACACACACACACACACACTTACATGCACTCACACACACACACACACACACACACACACACACACACACACACAAAAACCCAGTCATGAGACCCTTGACCTCTAACCTTAATCCCCCCCACGTTGCCATGCCGACAGCTGAAGGAGAAGGACCAGAGTCTCCTGGAGGAGAGGATCAAACGCAGCATGAAGAACAAGCCGGCCTCCAAACCCCTCATGGAGGAGAGGCCCTCCACAGCACCCTCCGCCCCTGCTGCACCCAGGCAGTGAGTTTCAGTTTCAGTTTCAGTAGCTCAAGGAGGCGTCACTGCCTTCGGACAAATCCATATACGCTACACCATATCTGCCAAGCAGATGCCTGACCAGCAGCGTAACCTAACGCGCTTAGTCAGGCCTTGAGAAAAAAAAGAAGAAAAAAAAGGGGTGAATAAATAATAGATAAATACATAAAAAAAATTACTACTACCACTACTAATATGTATAAGGCGCAAAAACTTGATGAAGTCAACTATAAGCATACATGAATAAATAAATAAATAAATAGATAATAATTATAATATAAAAAAGTAGTAGTAGTAATAATAATAATAATAATAATACTGTGAGTGGAAACGAAACAACAGTCAGACTAGGACAGTCAGTGAATGGTTTTACACACAATAAAGACTGCTAACTCTCTTCATACACAGGCTACACAACTTCAGGTTAATGCTGCTTATGTTACCGATTCAGCTAGAACACAGGTAAGTGAAAGCTGAGATACCAGCTGTTACGATTGTATTTTGCTACAGTTGATTGCGGTTTGTTCTGATGTTATGCCAACGTCAAAATTGTTCCGAGGAGTCCATTTTCGACTTCATGGTATGGTGACATGCTTTCCTGTCGTAACATTACCCAGATGCTCTAGACCTATCTATCATGAGGCCAGGGCAGTCACTACCAAACTTGGACTCATGTGATGATGCTCAGCTAATTGCGTGAGTGTTTACATTGAAACAGCACTGAGTGGACCAGTTAGCTTAATTGTAGCAGTTACACCGTGTTGCAGGTAGGCACAAATGTTTGTTTGCCTTGTAGATAAAATGTATGTTTAACTACACATACTTTACCGTGACCCACCAGTGCAAACTCCGGCAGGGAGTTAGATTCCTGTCCTGTGCAAACTACTACCTGCCTGTGGGGAGAAAAGTAGCTACAGCCAGTAACCTCCCGGAAGTAGGTTACCTCCCCTCTGTATCCCTGACTAGCGCCCTCTTTTTCCAGCAGCCATCTTGACTCCTGATCCTATTCCCTCCAGGTCTGGGCTCCAGCGGCCATCGACAGCGATGCCCAAGTCCTCGTCGGCAAACACCCTGAGGAAGGAGTACGCTCTGGACGTGGACACGGAGCCCACAGGGCAGCTCAACATGCCTCAGCTGATCCAGCATGACCTGGAGGACATCTATGAGCCCATCAAGCTGCCCAAGATCAGGTACACACAGTATGGTCACCTCACATCGAGGACCTTGCACTGATGGGTGAAATGTGTGGCAGTATAAAAAAAACTGCCCCAAATCAGGTACACACACATGATGGTGATGATGATGATAATGATACGAGTACTTACATAGCATCTATCCTCTGCCAGACACCAAGCTGTAAGCACTTCACAAACAGTCATTTGCACAACAGGCTGCCTACCTGGGGAAGAGCTGACTAACATCTGCCACTGGGCGCTCATCGTTTGTTTCCTGTGTCATTCAGTCAGGTTTCAGGCACGCACACGTACACACTCATACAGACAACGTGCTGGTCACTTGACATGGAGCGCCTTGTATCGATCAGTAAAATGTTTAGTGGTAAAATTAGAAAATTATTTAAAAAAAAAAGAATGGGTGTGGAAAGGTTGCCCAGTGGTAACACGTCCACCTAGGAAGCAGGAAAATCTGAGGCACAGGTTCCGGTTATCTCCTCCTCCACTACACCCTGAGTGGTGGTCTGGACGCTAGTTGTTCAGATGTGACGATAAACTGAGGTCCTGTGTGCAGCGTGCATTTAGCACATGTAAAAACATCCACGGCAACGAAAGGGCTGTCCCTAGCAAAATGTAGAAAAGTCCACTTTGATAAGTAAATGAATGCGTTTGCAAGCAGGGGAAAAAAAAGGGGTGGGGCTGTCTGTAGTGATGTGGGTTTTATGTGAGTGACATGTTACTACCCCACAATGAAGGCAGCCATACTCCGTGTTTAAAATGTGACTGATTTTACCCTACCATGTAGGCAACCATACTCCGTTTTCAGGGGTTAAAGTGATTCTGATTCCATTCTCTTCTTTGCTGTCCACAGGGCACGGCCCCCATCCCCGATGAGGCATCTGACATCCACAGACGCTGCGGCCACGATTGGCTACGTTATCTCCCAGGTGACCAACACAGACATTGGGGTCAGCGTTCAGGCCCTGGCGCAGGTGGGTAACTGCTGGTGCCTCTGTACTGCCTTGCAAGATTGGTTTTTGTCTTCCTTCAGGTCAAAGTATCATTAAGAAATGTTCATTTTTTTAGAAAAGCTGTAAATACTGTTTGCTTTTTACGATGAAGCAAAGACGGCTGAGATAGCAGAACTGAAAACTGGTGCTGTTTGCCATGTCAGGAAAAAAGTTGAAATGATTTGCTATATAAACTTTCTGTCTTTAATGCAGTTGTTCTGAAAACCGGGGTCCAAGTCATGGGGAAGGCGGTAAGGGAGACGCCTGGACAAAATGTGTTGTCCGAGACAGTCCACCAGAAGTAGGAATTCATGGTGGGAGGTTTGAGCCAAGTCTGAATCTATACACTGACAAAAAGAACAGAAATTTAGTCGAGTGATTTTGCATGACTAAACTAAAAACGCTCAGACTTTGTGAAAGAAAAATGGCATGTTTGTTTTTTGTTTAGTACCGCAATCGATAGAATATTTTGCGACGGGATGCATGTATGATCAAGTTCTGAAAGCAGATCTGTTTCACTGAGAGGTATATATATATATATATATATATATATATATATATATATGTATATATATATATATATGATAGTTGTGTCTGACTATGACCATCAGAACAGCAGAGAAGGCAACTGCTGTTCCGACTATTTGGGCTAGAATTTGATTATAGTGGAGAGTGTCTCTCGGCCAAGAGGGTTTTAGGACAGTCGGCGTTGGGATGGTTCCCAAAAACCAACTAGCCCACAAGGCTGCAGCACTAAGAGCCAGTGCAATTTTGCCTCCTAGTTTGAGAGTCATAGTCCTTCACAAAAGACTAAGCTGTAAATGATTTCCCATTGACTGGAGAAACCATTGATAATACAGCTCTCACTTTGCTGTTGGCCCAAATGTAAACTTATGTCACACATAAGCGGACTGAGGGGTGCAGTTGACCTGTATCATACGCAGACGTTGATGCTGATGGTACATGGTGATGTACGTTGCTGCATGCCCCCGCAGATTGACGAGGTGCTGCGTGACGAGGACCGGGCGGAGGCACTGTCAGGCCACGTGGACAAACTGCTGCTGATGCTGTCGGTGCAGTTCCGCATGGCGCACTCCACGCACATGAGTGACGCACAGGTGCCCCGCACGGAGGTGGTGCGTCTCTACAGGTGTCTGCTCAGCACACTGCTGCAGGTGGGTGTGGTGGGGGGGTTATTTCGTTTGGCTTTTGTATTACTGATTTTTGAAACATCTTTTTTTTATTCTCTGTCTTGATTTTTTTGGTTTGTTTGTTTGTTCCCTGAGTCTGTCTCTTAAGCACATTTCGTTACGCTCCTGTTCAGGCATCTAATAATAATAATAATAATGGTATTTATATAGCGCTGAATCTTGTGCAGAGACAAATCAAAGCGCTTTTGCACCAGTCATTCACACACATGCATAGCTCTAAAACTGGAGAAACTAAAGGCAAGAGGCAGGGAAGGGAGGCTATTTTGGGAAGAGGGGGGTTTTAAGGCCAGACTTGAAAGAGCTGAGTGTGGAGACTTGACAAATTGAAAGGGGAAGTTCATTCCAATTGCAAGGTCCAGAGACAGAGAAAGAACGGCGGCCAACAGATGTGGTGTAGCGTGTATGGGTTTGTCCGAACGATGTGACGCCTCCTAGAGAAACTGAAGGGAACTGAACTCTGTCTCTGGACGTTTCTTGTGTGTCACTTCATTGCCAAGTTTAGATAATACAAAAAATAGAAATATAACAGTAAATGCAGTTTGCATATAATTAGGCTTCATTTTTTTATTTTTTTGTGCCCATCCCAGAGGTGAAATATTGTTTTAAACAAGATGACTGGAAAGAAGTGAATTTTTCCTATTTTTATGCCTAATTTGGTGTCAACTGACAAAGTATTTGCAGAGAAAATGTCAATGTTAAAGTTTACCACGGACACACACACACACACACAGACAACCGAACACCGGATTTACACCGGATTTGTGTAACTTGGTTTACACAAGTGAGTCAAAAATGGTCTTATCAGCTTGATCCCTCGATATCAACAAAAGTCTCCTATGGCGGTGCACTGTGTAGTCAACTAAAGTCTCCTATGGCGGTGCACTGTGTAGTCAACTAAAGTCCCTATGGTGGTGCACTGTGTAGTCAACTAAAGTCCCTATGGCGGTGCACTGTGTAGTCAACTAAAGTCCATATGGCGGTGCACTGTGTAGTCAACTAAAGTCACCTATGGCGGTGCACTGTGTAGTCAACTAAAGTCTCCTATGGCGGTGCACTGTGTAGTCGACTAAAGTCCCTATGGCAGTGCACTGTGTAGTCAACTAAAGTCCCTATGGCGGTGCACTGTGTAGTCAACTAAAGTCCCTATGGCGGTGCACTGTGTAGTCAACTAAAGTCACCTATGGCGGTGCACTGTGTAGTCAACTAAAGTCGTCTATGGCGGTGCACTGTGTAGTCAACTAAAGTCGTCCATGGCGGTGCACTGTGTAGTCAACTAAAGTCTCCTATGGCGGTGTACTGTGTAGTCAACTAAAGTCTCCTATGGCGGTGCACTGTGTAGTCAACTAAAGTCTCCTATGGCGGTGCACTGTGTAGTCGACTAAAGTCCCTATGGCAGTGCACTGTGTAGTCAACTAAAGTCCCTATGGCGGTGCACTGTGTAGTCAACTAAAGTCACCTATGGCGGTGCACTGTGTAGTCAACTAAAGTCGCCTATGGTGGTGCACTGTGTAGTCAACTAAAGTCGTCTATGGCGGTGCACTGTGTAGTCAACTAAAGTCGTCTATGGCGGTGCACTGTGTAGTCAACTAAAGTCTCCTATGGCGGTGTACTGTGTAGTCAACTAAAGTCTCCTATGGCGGTGCACTGTGTAGTCAACTAAAGTCTCCTATGGCGGTGCACTGTGTAGTCGACTAAAGTCCCTATGGCAGTGCACTGTGTAGTCAACTAAAGTCCCTATGGCGGTGCACTGTGTAGTCAACTAAAGTCCCTATGGCGGTGCACTGTGTAGTCAACTAAAGTCGCCTATGGTGGTGCACTGTGTAGTCAACTAAAGTCGTCTATGGCGGTGCACTGTGTAGTCAACTAAAGTCGTCTATGGCGGTGCACTGTGTAGTCAACTAAAGTCTCCTATGGCGGTGTACTGTGTAGTCAACTAAAGTCTCCTATGGCGGTGCACTGTGTAGTCAACTAAAGTCACCTATGGCGGTGCACTGTGTAGTCAACTAAAGTCTCCTATGGCGGTGCACTGTGTAGTCAACTAAAGTCTCCTATGGCGGTGCACTGTGTAGTCAACTAAAGTCTCCTATGGCGGTGCATTGTGTAGTCAACTAAAGTCCCCTATGGCGGTGCACTGTGTAGTCAACTAAAGTCCCCTATGGCGGTGCACTGTGTAGTCAACTAAAGTCCCTATGGCAGTGCACTGTGTAGTCAACTAAAGTCGTCTATGGCGGTGCACTGTGTAGTCAACTAACCCTCACCTCCCCTCCCCTCCCCCCTGCCCCCTGACAGATATTCCAGACGGTCAGCCTGGCGGGGAAGGCGTCGAAGGACGTGCTGCGTGACCTGATGACCAGCCTGGTGACCGTCATGCTGGATGACCGCCTCATGGAGCTGGACGACGGGCCCCAGGTGGTCAGGTCCGTCAACCTGACTGTGGTCAGGATTGTGGAGAAGGCAGACTGCACCAGTATCATGGGGTGAGTTCTGTGGGGGGGTCCTGGGGGAGGGGGGGGGTTAGTTTCGTTTTCTTTGTGATTACTGAATTGGTCATAATGTGGTTTTTGTGTGTGTGGGGTGTGGGTGGGGGGGGGGGTTTCTAGTTTCATTTTCTTTGCGATTACTGAATTGGTCATAATGTGGTGTGTGTGTGTGTGTGTGTGTGTGCTTTTGTAAGTGCGTGTGTGTGTGTGTATTATTACACATTTTTAAAAGTTTAAACTGTCAAAAACCGAGATATTAGAATAAAAAAAATAATTAAAAGCTTTCTCAAATTACTGAATGATGATTGATAATATTAATCTGTTAAAGTTACTAGCTGATAATATTCATACCTGGCGATAAAAGAAATTAAAACATCAACTCTGCAACATTAAAACTATTGGAGGTATATTAACTATGAATTCTATTGGTAATTTTAAACTAAGTACTCTGATAGTGTAACTGATTAAAAAAAGAAATATATATCAGGTGACTCTGACCATGAGCTCTTAGAACTGATGCTGAGAATGTGAGGGTTAAAGGCTGATACCCAGTTTTATAAACTTGTCTATTAAGCTATAGTTGAGTCTTCTTGAAAGTGATGCAGGGGAGACTTAATAGTATACAGGTGAAGTGAATTTTCGACTGAATATTTCATTTTCAAAGTATTAAAAACCTGATTTGAGACCACTTTAACATCTTTGTTCAGAGTCTTAGTTTTGTATAAAGTGGTCATTCAGCCATTTTCTTTGTATTTGTGTCTCCATGGGGGTTTTCTGACAGTAGATGTTCAAAGTTATTTGTCAGCAGCTCTGGAAAAAAAATATGCCAAAGGTTTTTCTCCACCGTATTCCCTTTGCTCTTTTTGTTTGTGGTGTATCGCAAGCAACATTCACACAAAAAATAAAAACAAGTGCAGATTAAATTTTTGTTTATGCACTGAATGTGATTTTATTGAGAAATAATGCAGGACAGGCTGTACAACCTGATCACAAACATCTTTGAAACTAAAATTAGGTCGCACCAGCTGTTGGCTTCATCTGCAAGTTTGGGCTAGTCCCACACTCACACTGCTTTTTTTTTTGTATTTAAATTTTTTTTAACTCCGCCATTGATGGACTTTATAAGATTCCTGGCTTGAACAATAGACATGGTTTATTTCAGCTTCAGTCATACAATATTTGTGTCCAGGAATACAGTGTATTGTGTACTAAAGACATATAACACACATGCAACAGAACGCACCACACTGCAATTTTTTACTTTTAAATCAGACAAATTCAACCAATCATGCAGCATAAATGGTTGCAAAAGATTTGTCCATCATGTGAAAGCAGAATTTAATTACACATACTTAACCGTGACCCAACTAGTGCAGACTCCGGCAGGGGTCTGACATTCCTGTCCTGTGCAAACTACTATCCGCCTATGCGGAGAAAACGAAAGCAACTACGGCCGGAAGTAGGTAACCTCCCCTTTGTCCCGCTAGCTAGCGCCCTTTTTCAGAATTATGCCTGAATGGCTTTGTCAGTGTATGTGTGCTTAACTCTTGACCCCATCTCTAGACCTGCCCCCACCCCTCCCCAAAACAAAAGTACGAAAGCAGCTAAATAATGTATTTATAATCATTTGATACCTCATTAAAAAAAAGAAAAAGATCCAACAGGAAGGTGCCTCTTGAACTCTTTACAGATGAAACATCATCGTATTAACAATTTTCATTATTTACCCATTTTTCCATTGTGAAAATTGCAAAATGGGCCGTTTTTGAATGCAAAAATTGAGAGATTATGAATACTGAGGGAGTTAAAAAAAAGATTAAGCTAAAAGCATGTATTATAGATAAAGTATTTATCAAGTTTTATCTCTGTAGTAAAAGTAGTTTCAATTTTATGCTCATTGAAACATAGCAAATCTTGCTATTTGGTAAAAATATGCCATTTTCAGAAAAATTCAAGAAATTATATCTAAAAAAACCATTGAAGATACATCCTTGAAATTTAACATGGTTTTATATCGTATCAATATCTTTGTGCCTGTAAAGTTTTGTTCCTGTCAGATAAATTAAAAAAAATGAGTGGTCCTACGAATTATTAGTGATGCTGCATGTTTGAAATGTTCTCAATGGGTTCTTTCTTGTTTTCAGGGCTCTGATACGTCTTCTGCAGGACTGTGTCACCAGTGAAACCACCTCGGCCAAGTTCATGGAAATCGTCATGAAGGTAGGTAGCCGTGTGTGTGTGTGTGTGTGTGTGTGTGGTGTGTAGAGTGTGAGTGTGGTGTGTACAGTGTGTGTGTGTGTGTGTGTGGGGGGGGTATGGTGTGGTGTGTACAGTGTGTGTGTGTGCATGTGTGCGTGTGTGTTTGTAGTGTGTGTATAGTGTTTGTGTGTGTGTGTATCTGTGTGTGTATGTGTGTGTGTGTGTATCTGTGTGTGTGTGTTCTTGCGTTGTATGTGTTTGACTGATCTGTAATTGGCAAGTGCTTTAGTATATCTGAAAACATTTTATAACAGTACTATTATTAACATTATTACACACGCACACACACACACGCACTCATTCACTCATGCAAGCACATACTCTCTCACACACCGCACATGCACGCATGCATGCATGCATGCACAAACGCACCACATGCACACACAATGTTTCTTAATTCTTTCTGTTTTTACATTAAGAATACTAGTTATTACCTGCAGTGTGTGGATGTATGTATGAAACTATTTATGTGATATTTTTTACATTTGTATCTTCGTAATATTTGTAGAGGCTGTTGTTGGCTTTTACAGTTATGGTCCCCATGTTGTTTACTTGTCTGTGTTGTGATAATGCACCTGACCAAATTTCTACAGGTGGAGATAATAAAGTTATTCTTATCTGATCTTACACAACCCTCCACTCCTTCCCCCCCCCCAAAAAAAAAGTTTCTTTACCCCCCCATGTTGTTTGCTGTGTCAGTGTCTGTGGAAGATGGTGCGGATGCTGCCCACGATGTGCAACGAGCTGAACATCGACAAGATCCTGCTGGACGCCCACCAGTTCATGCAGGCCCTGCCCTGCCACACGTGGAAGCAGCGCGCCAACGACCAGCCCCTCCGCACCATCAAGACGGTCCTGCACTCACTGGCCAAGCAGAAGGGGAACAAGGTGCGTGGCTGGCTGGGCTGGGCTGGGGTGCTGGAGGTGGAGAGAAGGGTCGGGGGAGGGACAAGACAAAAGCTTAATTATTGAGGGTAATAGATAAGCAAGTAACATGCGTTTTGGGGTTGTTTTTTTTTTAATTTTTTTTTTTTACATTCAGACCTTGTTGTAAAGAGGGAATGAAGCTGAAGAAGGGAGAATGGAGACTGTGGGGTGTGTGTGTGGTTCTGTTCCCTGGCTTTCTTCCCCCCCCCCCCCCCCACCCCTCTTTCCCCCAGGTCATTCCTCCGTCCCAACACTGGTGTTTGTTTGTTTTTTATTTTATTTTATTTATTTATTTTTTTTAAAGTTCTGAAAAGGAGTTTGGATGACATGTTAATAAAGTGGTGGACCCATTCAGCTGTAGGGAGTTTACAGCCTCTGATGCTGCTTCCAGGCCATGGTGATGTTGGGAAAACATGCAGAAAATGTAGTGTTTTTCCTCCACATTATCTGTGGATACATCCGGAAATAGTATAGAAAGGTAGTTCCTTTTCTTTCTTCCTTTTGTACCTGCCCTCACAAGGTGTTCCTACACCCTGATGATGATGGTGGTGGTGGTGGTGATGGTGTTGTTGGTGGTGGTGATGATGGTGATGGTGGTGATGGTGATGGTGGTGATGATGATGGTGGTGATGATGGTGGTGATGATAATGTTGGTGATGATGGTGGTGATGATGATGGTAGTGATGATAATTGTGATGGTGATTATGGTGGTGGTGGTGATGATAATGATGGTGGTGATGATGGTGATGATCATGGTGATGGTGATGATGATGATCAACAGATCCTGAGCCACACAGGCCTGATAGAGTCCAACTCAGAGGTGGAGGCCTATCTCCACAAGGTTCTGAAGGATGGGGTGGCTGGCAACAACGCCCGCAACGAGGAAATGTCTGAAATGGTGAAGGTGAGCCACCCATGCCCCTGAGCGTTTGGAGCAAACATATCCTGAGTGTGTGTTCCTTTAGGTGTTTGTTTTGTTGTGTGCAACACGCCAAAAACTCCACAGAGTTAGGTGAGAAGATGGGGTGTTTGTGTTGTTCTGTGGGATGTGCCAGTGACTCCTGACAGGGTTAATGGAGAAGATGGGGTGTTTGTGTTGTTCTGTGCGACGCCCCAACCACTCCTCACAGAATTAAGGGAGACAGTTGGGTGTTGAACTCCACATACTTTACTGTGACCCACTAGTGCAGACTCCAGCAGGGAGTCCGATTCCTGTCCTGTGCAAACTACTACCCGCCATTGTGTAGAAAACAAAAGTAGCTACGGACGATAACCTCCCAAAGCAGGTTACCTCCCCTCAGTATCCCTGACTGGCTTCCTTTTTTTCCGGCAGCCATCTTGGCTCCTGATCCTGTGCTCTTCATATGGCTAAGTTTGTTTTCGTATTTTCTGTCTATCGATTCTTTGACACTCGTGCTTTGTGTCTGACGAAGAATCCTAACAGGTCTCAAACTTACTTAGCTCATTTGGGCATTTGAGCTAAAATTAAGGCGCAATCGCAGTCGTAAGGGCCCTCTACCTCGGGCTCTCTCAACAACAGGTACAGGTACAGTATTTGGGGCAGAAGTTAAGCCTTGCAGCCTTTCCACACCTCCTCCACTCCCTCCAGTCCACCCCAGACCACTACCACCTCCTACACCTCCTCCAGTGTCATCTCTGGGTTTGTTTACCCACACAATGGTCAGTTGTGCTGTTTCCTTTTTTGACTCGATTGATATGCGTCCGCGCTCTGCGTTTTCTAGGTCCTGCCAGTCAGCAGCGCACGAGTCGCCCTCTGTCTCTTTCCGCATGCCCAAACATTTCAATGACTGAGTGTGCATTACCTACGGGGAACCAGCACGGACATACATCCACCACTCTGCACACTCAATCCAGTATGTTTTTCGTCCGTGAAGGTGGCCGGACAATGTATCCGCGCCCCACACCTGGCATGCCCTGACCGTCTCATGTCCAGTGTTGACCATGGTGAGTTGGGATGCCCTCCCTCTAGGTAGGGAGGAAGGTGGACCACTTGGGGATACACACGCCCATGCATGTACACCTTCCCCTAGTCCCAAACATCAAATTCAAGGGCACACCTGCCAGTGACTGCCGTGGTTACCTCCCTTGTGCCTGCACCGCCCCTTTCCCACAGAGCAGGTGCGTGCACGGCCCATTGAACTTAGGCAGTGCTGGTTTTTTCTGCCCCACCGCGGTTACCCAGACTAATATTGGCACTTCCACGTCGGAGTGCTTCTTTATAACTCGATCCTGCCACTCGGCAGTGCTCGGGCCGATCTTGTCTATCCCTTGTCTATATCAGCACACAAAATCTGAGTCTGCACGAGTGGGTCACGGTAAGTATGTTAAATAAAGGTAAAAAAAAAACGTCCTTTTGTGTTGTTGTGTGCGATGCCTTGACTCCTCCTTAAAGAGTTGAGGGGGAGGAAGAAGAGTAGAAGTTTGTGTTGTACTGTGGTGTGGAGTCTGATGTCTGATGTTTTGAAGGGTGTTGTACTGTGCTGTCAGTTTGCTGAGTCTGATGTCTGATGTTTTGAAGGGTGTTGTACTGAGCTGTCAGTTTGCTGAGTCTGATGTTTTGAAGGGTGTTGTACTGAGCTGTCAGTTTGCTGAGTCTGATGTTTTGAAGGGTGTTGTGCTGTGCTGTCAGTTTGCTGAGCCTCATGTCTGATGTTTTGAAGGGTGTTGTACTGAGCTGTCAGTTTGCTGAGTCTGATGTCTGATGTTTTGAAGGGTGTTGTACTGAGCTGTCAGTTTGCTGAGCCTCATGTCTGATGTTTTGAAGGGTGTTGTACTGTGCTGTCAGTTTGCTGAGCCTCATGTCTGATGTTTTGAAGGGTGTTGTACTGTGCTGTCAGTTTGCTGAGTCTCATGTCTGATGTTTTGAAGGGTGTTGTACTGTGCTGTCAGTTTGCTGAGTCTCATGTCTGATGTTTTGAAGGGTGTTGTACTGTGCTGTCAGTTTGCTGAGTCTCATGTCTGATGTTTTGAAGGGTGTTGTACTGTGCTGTCAGTTTGCTGAGTCTGATGTTTTGAAGGGTGTTGTACTGTGCTGTCAGTTTGCTGAGTCTCATGTCTGATGTTTTGAAGGGTGTTGTACTGAGCTGTCAGTTTGCTGAGTCTCATGTCTGATGTTTTGAAGGGTGTTGTACTGTGCTGTCAGTTTGCTGAGTCTCATGTCTGATGTTTTGAAGGGTGTTGTACTGTGCTGTCAGTTTGCTGAGTCTCATGTCTGATGTAGTTTGCTGAGTCTCATGTCTGATGTTTTGAAGGGTGTTGTACTGAGCTGTCAGTTTGCTGAGTCTGATGTCTGATGTTTTGAAGGGTGTTGTACTGTGCTGTCAGTTTGCTGAGCCTCATGTCTGATGTTTTGAAGGGTGTTGTACTGAGCTGTCAGTTTGCTGAGCCTCATGTCTGATGTTTTGAAGGGGTGAGGGAGTGGGTGATAGTGTGCTTTTTCATGCAGACACATCCCGTTGTCTGCTGATATTGTTGGTATTTCTGCTTGTACTGAGGTCTAGTTTTGTTTGTTCTCATGTCTAATATTATGAAAGGTTATTGCTGTATTATGATGCATTGTCAACAGAACTATACCAAGTTAAACAACCTATCATTCTTTCTTTAAAAAAAAAAAAAAAAATTATGTTGTCATGGTTTTCAGATTTTCAGACAGAAGTAAAGGAGTAAAAATGTTTGATCTTTTTTGTTTTCCAGCAAGGATCGTCTTCCAAATCCAAACGTCTTTCAAAGAGTACCCATGATATGCTGGTGGAGATCTTCAAAAAGATTGGCTCCAAGGAAAACACCAAAGAGGTAGGTAACGGTTGGCAGGGGACTGTCCTGTTGGGGGGTGGGGGTGGGTGGGAGTGTTTACGTATGATATACATTTCTGTAATGGCTTTTTGATGATTTAAGAAAAATAGAAATAAAAATTGCAGTTTTTTTTTCTTTATTGTACTTTTTTGGGGTATTGAGACACACAAGATGAAATCAGGGAGGCAGTTGTACTTGGGACAGAGTATTTCTGTATGATACGGATTTTCATATCGGCATTTATTTTATTTTATTTTCTGTATCTACTTTGTTTCAGTAGAAGACATACTTCGGTTTAAGCGGCCCCTTTAAGTATTAAAAAAAAAAATCAGTCACTGCCACCCCTGTTGTCAACATGTGGTTTCTGTGTGTGTGTGTTTTTTTTTTGAAGGACAGGTACTGTTGTTAGTATGTGTTTGCAGAGGGTGTGTTTGTTTCTGTTTGTGTGGGTGTGTTGGGTTTTTTGTTGTTGTTTTTACCCAACTCAAATCAAGTTGAAAGGGTGATATGCAAGGAGCAGTCATATTGGCCAACCACATGTGGTTTCTGTGTTTGTTTTCTTTGAAGGACAGAGATACTGTTGTTAGTATATGCAGAAGGTGTGTTTATTTCTCAGTCTGATATAGCAGATGAATGCATGCATGTTGGCATGTGGCATCTTCTAGTGTAAAACATACCAGTTCTAAAAACTGGTACTGACCACAGAAACTGATTTTAAAAAAACCCGACTGGATTTGCAGACCGGTTCCCGGCTCTGTCTAACATCCCCTGGTGTTGATGATAAGAGTACTGACATAGCATCTATCCTCGGTCGGAGACCAAGCTCTAAGCGCTTTACAAACAAAATCATTTTGCACAACAGGCTGCCTGTCTGGGCAGAGCTGACTGACGGCTGACACTTGGCATTCCTCAGTCATTTCCTGTGTCATTCTATCAGGTTTCAGTCGTGCATACATATACACTCATACAGACATGTAACATTTTATGCGTCTGACCGTTTTGTTTATTTACTCCTCCATGTAGGCAGCCATACTTTGTTTTCGTGGATGTGCATGTTGGGTATGTTCTTGTTTCCTTAATCCACCGAACGCTGACATGGATTACAGGATCTTAAACGTGCGTATTTGATCTTTTGCGTGCATATATACACAAAGGGAGTTCAGGCACTAGCAGGTCTGCGCATATGTTGACCTGGGAGGTTGGATAAATCTCCACCCGTTACCCACCATGCGCTGTGACCGAGATTTGAACTCAGGACCCTCAGATTGAAAGTGCTTTAACCCTTTCACCACCAAGCTCGCATTTATGCACAGGCGTGGTAGAGGACCCATGTCACTGAAAGGTACCATTCATTGGTCTGTTATCCATGAACCTACTGCTCTTAATGTTCAGTGGTAGGACAGGCCATGTTTTCTATACATCGCAGGGGGAATCCCCAGCTATTCTTGACCACTGTCTTTTCTGTGTTTATACCACAAGGGAATTTTGTACTCTAAATTGACTGGCGGTGAAAGGGTTAACCATTTGGCTGTTGCACTCTGGGCCCCCCCCTCCACCGTCCCATGGTGACCTCTGAACGGCACAGTGTAGTCTGTTTATGTTGGTCAGGGGCTGAACGACCTGTACGACTTCAAGAAGAAGTACCCTGATGCAGACCTGGAGCCCTTCCTGAAGAAGTCGTCCCAGTTCTTCCAGAACTACATCGAGCGAGGTCTGAAGAACATCGAACTGGAGCGGGAGGGCAAAAAGCCGGAGACGTTGGGTGAGTGGGGGGGAGGTGGCTCACTGTTATTGTCAGTGGGTTTTTTTCAGTTTCTTTTGCTCAGAGTCACTGTCAGCGGTTTTTGTGGGTTTTAAAAAAACAGATTAGACATGCGTATATATGTGTGTGAATGCGTGTGCTCACACGTGCGCGCGTGTACACACACACACACACACACACACTTACTCACTCGCACACACATACATGCACATGGTAAAGTTCATCAATATCTTGTTAACTAATGATGACAAAAATATAATTTCTGACCCCTGGGTCACAGCATAGTATGTCAGATTTCATTTAATTTTAGAAGAAAAAAAAAATCAATCCTGGTCATAGAACCACGGTCAGGGAACACTGTTAACGTTGACAGTGCAGAGGCAGACTACTATAAATAAATTGTATTTTTATTTAAAAAACAAAACAAAAAAAAGACGAAACCTTGTATCAAAGCAGTGACTGTGTGTGTGACAGACCCGATCCCAGCAATGAAGCCGCTGTCGGAGAACACAGCCAACGGGGACAGTGTAGGGGCAGACTACTACATGCAGCGTCTCACGGCCATCAGGGCGCGCTGCGGTCTGGACGGAGCCGAGGTAATGGGCGTCACTTTCACGTCTTCCTCTTTTGTTGTCATCGTCCTCTGTCTGCTTTGTCTTGTCCTCTGTCTGCTTTGTCTTCATTGTCTTGCCCTCTGTCTCTGCTTTGTCTTGCCCTCTGTCTCTGCTTTGTCTTCATTGTCTTGCCCTCTGTCTCTGCTTTGTCTTGCCCTCTGTCTCTGCTTTGTCTTCATTGTCTTGCCCTCTGTCTCTGCTTTGTCTTCAGTGTCTTGCCCTCTGTCTCTGCTTTGTCTTCAGTGTCTTGGCCTCTGTCTCTGCTTTGTCTTCAGTGTCTTGCCCTCTGTCTCTGCTTCGTCTTCAGTGTCTTGGCCTCTGTCTCTGCTTTGTCTTGCCCTCTGTCTCTGCTTTGTCTTGGCCTCTGTCTCTGCTTTGTCTTCAATGTCTTGCCCTCTGTCTCTGCTTTGTCTTGCCCTCTGTCTCTGCTTTGTCTTCAGTGTCTTGCCCTCTGTCTCTGCTTTGTCTTCAGTGTCTTGCCCTCTGTCTGCTTTGTCTTCAGTGTCTTGCCCTCTGTCTGCTTTGTCTTCAGTGTCTTGCCCTCTGTCTGCTTTGTCTTCAATGTCTTGCCCTCTGTCTCTGCTTTGTCTTGCCCTCTGTCTCTGCTTCGTCTGCAATGTCTTGCCCTCTGTCTCTGCTTCGTCTTCAATGTCTTGCCCTCTGTCTCTGCTTCGTCTGCAATGTCTTGCCCTCTGTCTCTGCTTCGTCTGCAATGTCTTGCCCTCTGTCTCTGCTTCGTCTGCAATGTCTTGCCCTCTGTCTCTGCTTTGTCTTGCCCTCTGTCTCTGCTTTGTCTTGCCCTCTGTCTCTGCTTTGTCTTGCCCTCTGTCTCTGCTTCGTCTGCAATGTCTTGCCCTCTGTCTCTGCTTCGTCTGCAATGTCTTGCCCTCTGTCTCTGCTTCGTCTGCAATGTCTTGCCCTCTGTCTCTGCTTCGTCTTCAATGTCTTGCCCTCTGTCTCTGCTTCGTCTTCAATGTCTTGCCCTCTGTCTCTGCTTCGTCTGCAATGTCTTGCCCTCTGTCTCTGCTTCGTCTTCAATGTCTTGCCCTCTGTCTCTGCTTCGTCTTCAATGTCTTGCCCTCTGTCTCTGCTTCGTCTGCAATGTCTTGCCCTCTGTCTCTGCTTCGTCTTCAATGTCTTGCCCTCTGTCTCTGCTTTGTCTTGCCCTCTGTCTCTGCTTCGTCTGCAATGTCTTGCCCTCTGTCTCTGCTTCGTCTGCAATGTCTTGCCCTCTGTCTCTGCTTCGTCTGCAATGTCTTGCCCTCTGTCTCTGCTTCGTCTTCAATGTCTTGCCCTCTGTCTCTGCTTCGTCTTCAATGTCTTGCCCTCTGTCTCTGCTTCGTCTGCAATGTCTTGCCCTCTGTCTCTGCTTCGTCTTCAATGTCTTGCCCTCTGTCTCTGCTTTGTCTTGCCCTCTGTCTCTGCTTCGTCTGCAATGTCTTGCCCTCTGTCTCTGCTTCGTCTGCAATGTCTTGCCCTCTGTCTGCTTTGTCTTCAGTGTCTTGCCCTCTGTCTGCTTTGTCTTCAGTGTCTTGCCCTCTGTCTGCTTTGTCTTCAATGTCTTGCCCTCTGTCTCTGCTTTGTCTTGCCCTCTGTCTGCTTTGTCTTCAGTGTCTTGCCCTCTGTCTGCTTTGTCTTCAGTGTCTTGCCCTCTGTCTCTGCTTCGTCTGCAATGTCTTGCCCTCTGTCTCTGCTTCGTCTGCAATGTCTTGCCCTCTGTCTCTGCTTCGTCTTCAATGTCTTGCCCTCTGTCTCTGCTTTGTCTTGCCCTCTGTCTCTGCTTTGTCTTCATTGTCTTGCCCTCTGTCTCTGCTTTGTCTTGCCCTCTGTCTCTGCTTTGTCTTCATTGTCTTGCCCTCTGTCTCTGCTTTGTCTTCAGTGTCTTGCCCTCTGTCTCTGCTTTGTCTTGCCCTCTGTCTGTACTTTGTGCTTGAAAATTTCTCCTTTTTCAAGTGTCCTATCTTTCCACATAGTTTCCTTGCAGCTGCATTTGGCTGTGTCTCTCTCTACCCATACTTCCCTCTATGTGCTTTGTGCTTTACATTTTCTCTTTCTTCAGTTGTCTCTCTCTCTCTCCATACTTTCTTCTTTCTGCTGGCATTGTTTACAGCTGTGACATATTTCACATCTTAATTAGGACTCTGCTTTTGCAGTATCGTCCATTTTCATGTACTTTTTGTGTGGTTGGTTTATGGGCCTGGTGGCTAAAGTGTAGTGGACCGTTTGATGTCTGAAGTCTTTCTCTCTTGGCTTTGTTCTTCCTGCACTTCCACGGTCTGTCTCTCTCCCATTACTTCCCTCTCTTTGTCTCTGTTTTCCCCTCTCTCTGTTTTCATCTCCCACCCCCCTCTATGCCCCTTGCTCCATGTCAGAGGATTAGTTCAGAAACACACACTTTGATTGCTCATTTATGGCACAAAGGTTGTCTCCTCTTCAGTTCTGTTTTATGAAAATGTTGTTGTTGTTTTTTTTTACAGTTGTCAAACACTTCAGTGTTTGTGTTTTGATGATGTTGAATATTATGATTTTTTTTCATACTGTTTCACAGTGCAATGTTCAGAGACGAGACGTGACATAGAGTACTTGGTTTTTAATTGTTGTTAATGTAGCCAACTGAAGAATAAACATGGACAAACAGTACTTGTTTTTGTTGTTGTTGTTAATGTAGCCAACTGAAGAATAAACGTGGACAAACAGTACTTGTTTTTGTTGTTGTTGTTGTTAATGTAGCCAACTGAAGAATAAACGTGGACAAACAGTACTTGTTTTTTTGTTGTTGTTAATGTAGCCAACTGAAGAATAAACGTGGACAAACTGTACTTGTTTTTGTTGTTGTTAATGTAGCCAACTGAAGAATAAACATGGACAAACAGTACTTGTTTTTTGTTGTTGTTGTTGTTAATGTAGCCAACTGAAGAATAAACATGGACAAACAGTACTTGTTTTTTGTTGTTGTTGTTGTTAATGTAGCCAACTGAAGAATAAACGTGGACAAACAGTACTTGTTTTTGTTGTTGTTGTTGTTGTTAATGTAGCCAACTGAAGAATAAACATGGACAAACAGTACTTGTTTTTGTTGTTGTTGTTGTTAATGTAGCCAACTGAAGAATAAACATGGACAAACAGTACTTGTTTTTTTTGTTGTTGTTGTTAATGTAGCCAACTGAAGAATAAACGTGGACAAACTGTACTTGTTTTTTTTTTTTGTTGTTGTTGTTAATGTAGCCAACTGAAGAATAAACATGGACAAACAGTACTTGTTTTTTTTGTTGTTGTTGTTAATGTAGCCAACTGAAGAATAAACATGGACAAACAGTACTTGTTTTTGTTGTTGTTGTTAATGTAGCCAACTGAAGAATAAACATGGACAAACAGTACTTGTTTTTGTTGTTGTTGTTAATGTAGCCAACTGAAGAATAAACATGGACAAACAGTACTTGTTTTTGTTGTTGTTGTTAATGTAGCCAACTGAAGAATAAACATGGACAAACAGTACTTGTTTTTGTTGTTGTTAATGTAGCCAACTGAAGAATAAACATGGACAAACAGTACTTGTTTTTGTTGTTGTTGTTGTTAATGTAGCCAACTGAAGAATAAACATGGACAAACAGTACTTGTTTTTTGTTTTTGTTGTTGTTGTTAATGTAGCCAACTGAAGAATAAACATGGACAAACAGTACTTGTTTTTTTTATTGTTGTTAATGTAGCCAACTGAAGAATAAACATGGACAAACAGTACTTGTTTTTGTTGTTGTTGTTGTTAATGTAGCCAACTGAAGAATAAACATGGACAAATAGTACTTGTTTTTGTTGTTGTTAATGTAGCCAACTGAAGAATAAACATGGACAAACAGTACTTGTTTTTGTTGTTGTTGTTGTTAATGTAGCCAACTGAAGAATAAACATGGACAAACAATACTTGTTTTTTGTTGTTGTTGTTGTTAATGTAGCCAACTGAAGAATAAACATGGACAAACAGTACTTGTTTTTGTTGTTGTTGTTGTTAATGTAGCCAACTGAAGAATAAACATGGACAAACAGTACTTGTGTTTGTTGTTGTTGTTGTTAATGTAGCCAACTGAAGAATAAACATGGACAAGGAGCACCCATGAAAACAAAAGATTTGTAAAAAGTTGGAGGGTAGTTTATGGTGAAGGGTATATATATATATATAACTAATTGTTACCCTGGACATGACTTTGGGATGTGTGCAGCAGCAACAGCAACAGCAGCAACAGAACCGAGCAGAGAAGAGCACACCTACCTCCAAATCCTCACACTCCTCTTCTGAAGCTGACCTGGAAAACATCGGCACCAGTTCAGACTGTGTGGTGAGTGCAGACCTTTCATTCCATTCATCTGTGTGTGTGTGTGTGTGTGTTGGTGGGTATGTGTGTTGGTGGGTGTAGAAGTGTGTATGTGTGTGGATGGGTGTGTAAGTGAATGTGAGTGCGGGTGGATGGGTGTGGAAGTGTGTGTGTGTGGCAGTGTATGTGTGTGTGTGTGTCTGTGGGTGTGGATGGGGTGTGGAAGTGTCTGTCGGTGGGTGGGTGTGGAAGTGCAGATTGTGTGTGTGTGTGTGTGTGTGTGTGAGGGAGTGTAGGGGGTGTGTGAAAGGGAGGGGTGGGAGGGAGGGGTGGGTGTGTGGGGGGGGGGGGGGAGAGTGTAGGGTGGGTATGGATGTGTGGGGGGAGGGGGTAGGGGGGGGCAACTGAGTTGTAGGGGTGTGTGAAAATGTGTGTGGGGGAGGAGGGAGGGGATGGGCTTGAATGTGTAGGGGTGCGTGAGGGGGGAGGATGCGTGTGTGTGTGTGTGGGGGGGGGGGAGTGTAAAATGTGAGTGAAAGTGTGTGTAGGGTGGGTGGGTGTGAAAGTGTGTGGGGGAGGGGGGGGCGAGGGGGTGTTGGGTGTTGAAGTGTATGTATGTGGGTGGGAGTGAAGGGTGGGTGTGTTGCTGCAGGAAGAGTGGCAAAATCTAACCCTTGATCCACGAGGCACTGTGACTGGAAATCAAATCGAAGACCCTTGTGTTCAAAGTCCAGTGCTCTAACTACTGGGTATTATTATTGTGTTTGTCAAAGTGGCTTTTAATTCTCAGAGAGAGAAAAGAAGAAAGAAAAAATATCTCAAAGTTATGAAATCTGAGTATGTGAATCGCACCGCAGTTTTAGATAATTGTGTTTATGCATGGAAGATGCCACAGAGAGAGAGAAAGGGGCTTTTCCCATCTTGTAAAAGAATATACTGAAAACCCTGCATTTATATGGATAGAGAGGGCAACATTTGTAAGAAAAAACCGAAGTTTTTTTTCTTTTCTCCTTTTCTTATCATAAAGCAAATCGTTTGTGGGCTGCAACTCCCACGTTCACTCGTATGTACACGAGTGGGCTTTTACGTGTTTGACCGTTTTTACCCTGCCATGTTGGCAGCCACACTCCGTTTTCGGGGATGCGCATACTGGGTATGTTCTTGTTTCCATAACCCACCAAACGTTGACATGGATTACAGGATGTTGACCGAGTGTGTTTGATCTTCTACATGAGTAGACACATGAAGGGCTTCAGGCACAAGCAGGTCTGCTCATATGTTGACGTGGGAGACTGGAAAAATCTCCACTCTTTATCATAATTAACCAGGCACCATTACTGAGATTTGAACCCGGGACCCTCAGATCCACTCGGCTATTCCACCTGTCATAAAACAAACCAAAAAAAAATTTTTTTAAAGAGAGAAAAAGCATTGATCATCACTGCCCCTTCCTGTGTCCCCCCTAAACAGCCGGACATCAGAGTTCCAGCCGTCACGAAAGCCGAGCCGTCGGCCTCCTCCAAGCCTGCTGTTGATGTGTCGGAGCTGAAGATGCGTCTGGAGAGGATCAAGAAGATGGCAACATCGTGATGTGTCTGTCCGTCTACCTGCCTGCCTGTCTGTTTTATGTGGCTGTGGTGTCTGGGTGTGTGATGGGCGTGAGTCAGTTTAGTGGTTCTGTATTCGGGGTCGTCGGATGAGTGTGTGGAAAGAGGATTGTTGGTTAACAGGTGTGTGTTTTTTTTTTTTTTTTTTTTTTTTTTAATGATGAGTTTTGCACACATGCACACGCTTGCATTCTTCAGTACCTGTGGATAAACCTCTTAGGTACCCGTGGATAAACCTAAGTCATAGCTTGCCAGTGATGTTTTGTCTTCAGTTCATCTGAAGTTCTGTCACATCTAGAAAGCATATGGTGGTTTTTTTTGTTTTGTTTTTATTTATTCCTCATTCGGAGTTCAGCACAATTTATCTGGTATGCAATAAGTCCATCTTTTATTTGTTGGTGTGTACAGTTAAATTGTACATGTTAGAAAAAAAACTTTTGCCAGGTTTTGATGATATTGGTAATAATATTAATAATGATGTGCATTTATATGGCGCTTATCCTGTGGCTCAGAGAGCTGGTTACTTAATGCAGTTTCCAGTAAAAGAATATCTGCACCAGTATTTTGGATGTGGTTTAATTTACAAAACTTCCCTTGTGCATCTGACTTCTTAGTTCAGGTACAGGCATTAGCAGCAGACCCCAGCAGGCACAGGTGTTAGTTGCAGATCTAGTACCATGTAATATGTTCTTGAATATGAAGAGAAGTATGATGGTTAACATTGAACAAAAATGAAAAGGAACATTTAACTTCAAAATGCCAATGAAGCAGACAAAAGAAAGCCAATGAAGGGTAAATATGGGTGCAGGTAACTAGTGTAGGAGAAGGAACTTGGTTTTTGTGCTGCTGTAATAATAATAATAATAAAAATTAAAAAAAACATAAACAGAAGAGAATAAAAACACAAATTGTTAATTCCAAAGACCAATAGTATTAAAACCTTATCCATCTTGGTGCTGCTGTGTGATCCAACAAGATGTGAACCTTGTGGTGTGTGTAGTTTCCCTGTACGAGCGTCTGTATGTTTGCTAACTTTATCCCAAGTCATGACTAAACTTGCATGTGTCGGTTAGTCTTCGAGTTCAATCCGTGGGGCCAGACTGAAATGGACCATAGTCTTGTCTTTTTTCATTTGTTTCGTTTTCATGTTTTACTGCTGCCGTGAGCGAGGATGATGCATGGAAGAAGAGGATGAGTGTGTGTGTTGAGGCGAACGGTTGTCAGCTTATGTACAGGGTGTTGTTAAGACTGGCAAGTCTGGGCTCCTTTACAGTGTAAGAGTTACGGAATCTGTACAGTGTGTGAGTGGAGGGCTTTTTTTCCAAGGTGGGTGACTGTTATGTAGAGCCCTGGGCTGAATGGCAGTGCTCTAAGTTTGCTCAGCGCTAAGAATTTTCCTGTGTCTATTGAATTAAAGTAGACTGGGAAAAAAATCTGAATGTGAATTAACAATCATAGTCATGCTAAATTTACTTAGCGTTAAAGTTTTCTTGTACATAGTATTGCAAAGTTTTCTGAGCAGTCTGTAGAGTTGACATGTGACTTGGGGGAAAATCCTTACTGCTGAGCAAACTGAGCACTGCAGAGAGAGCTGCTGCAGCCCTGCCCGGAGTGAAGAACAAGGTCTGTGGCTGTGTGGTGTGTTCTGTGGATGTGGTCAATGGCTTTCAGATGTCTTTCAACAAAGTTCATTTTTTGTCCAAAGCTTTGCTAAAAAAAACCCCCCCAAACAAACTAACAAAAAGGTGTAATTCCCCCATCACCCCTTCAGTGAATAACCCGTGTTTACAGTTCAGTGCTTCAGATCCGTGTGTGTGTGTGCTGAAAAATATACTTCAGAAGCTCACAAATTGAAGAAAATCCGAATGACACTGTTTTAGTGTGTTACATTAATTAAAATTTACTAATGCATTGATTTGTACATCACTTAAGTATGCTTATAGTGACCCCCCCCCCTTCTAATTTGACTAAATAAATGGATAGTATCTCCAAACTTATGAAAATGTCAGAAGATGGAATGAAGATGTGTGTGTACCAGTTCTTTACAATGAACATTGAACAAAGTGTGTGTTCAGAGCTTCAGGTGTTGATTGTTTGCCTTGTCCGAGTGTAGTGACTGCCCATTGTAAGTGGTGTCCGTGCTTGTGACCACAAAAGGTATGTTTGAAAATGGAAGGAAACAATTGTGATGTTATCCAGCCCTTTAGGTTTAACACACTGTATTATCCTGATGGCAGTGACTGATGCTGTGGTTGTGGTTTTGCTTTATTGGAATTCATACAGGAATGATAGCGGGTTGCTTTGTTTGAATTCATAAAGGAATAATAATACTGCAAAATTTTATAAGAAAAAAAAAGAGACTTCTGAAAGACTAAACTCTGGGTATTGCAACAGACTCCAGTGATAATTTGTTTGATATACCTTATAAAAATGCTTTCGGTATATTTTCTTTGACGCTAGTTGGAGACCTACCATGTGTTTTTTCTGACATCTTTTTAACTAACAAAATGTTCATCTGGACACAAGTGACTGAGTGAGACTCAGACAGCAGCCAAGGCTTTGCAGTTTTGCTGGAAGATAACAATCTTGAAGAGAAAGGACAGTAGACTGAAGATACACAGAAAAAAAAAAAATTATTGGGGGTTGGGGTGGGGTGTAGGGTGTGTGTTGGGGGTAACCTGTTGATGAGTGAAGTTACTGGGCAAAGAAAAATGTTTCTGGAGAAACCAGTTTAGTCAGTGCTGAGCAAAGCTGTGAACTGTGTTGTGCTGAACTGTGTTGTGCTGCATCGCAAAAAGGTGTACACATTGTCACTGCATTGTGAATGTGTTGAGATTACCAGCATCTAGATGTGTATTGTTGGGTGTCACTGGGAATGGCTGCTGTGCCAGGGTTTTGACAATGCAGTGCTGGGTGGATAAGACTGCTGACCAGTGCATGGTATGACTATGAGCGTCCACCTTCTAATTCCCTGGTATGCACATTTCAGAAATACTCAAAGGGGAAAATGTAGTCATGGCTGCATTTTGCAATAACTTTAGACATCAGGTAGAGACAGCCTGCACTGACACTTTGGTAATGTAACATAATTTTAAATACCCTGCTGCATGCATACCTTCTGGTGAAATACCATAGGTGAGGTCCATTTCCATTTTGTGAATTTCATAAGGTCAGTTTGGCAGACACTTTTGTAATGTAATTTCTAAAGTTTTTCATGAAGCGATGTGTGGGGATCGCGTTTTGTTTTGTGCCATCCACCTCCCCCACCCACCTCTCCCAACATGAGCGCTTCCTTATATACTTGAAATTCTTCAAATCTGACCACTACTCACTTTGAGTCAGCCAATGAAAAAGGACCTTACAAATCGGGTCAGCCAATGGAAATGGGCCTTGCAAAAAAAAGTACTCACCTGTGTTAACCAATGGGAATTCACCAGAAGGTACGCATGCAGCATGGGTTTCATGGTGTACATATTTTCTACTTGTTTGTTGAAGTGGGTGGGATGTGCATTCTTACCTGTTCTTCTGTCTTCCCTCTATCATACATGGCGCTGTCTTTACTGTGGTAGACTAGATCTGTCTGAGGGTTGTTTTTTTCTCCTCCACATTTATCAAGAGAATATTTCAGTGGTTTGTATGGAAGACTGAACCAGTCAAGTGTGGTGTTTCTTTCTTTGCATCTGTCTGTCTTTCTGAACTCGCTCGCTGGTGTGCATGAGTGTACGGCTTGCCATTAAAAGTTGAACTTCATTCAGTTGACAGTGTTACTGTGCATTTTATTTCCGTGTACTGCGAGTGAGAGATGAATATGTACTGAATACTGATTAATTGATATTAGCACTTATATAGTGCCTATTCTCCATTGAGACCAAGCTCAAAATTCTTTACAAACACACACACATAATGGATAGAACTGTGAAATTCTTGCCAGGGACAACTCTTGCCATGGGCATCTTTACAAAGTGCATGGACATCATTTTATCGTCTCATCCCGACTAGCATCCAGACCAACTCTAACACTCAGGGTGGAGGGGAAGAAAATTCTGGCAAGTGTGGGATTTGATCCTGTATGCTCAGATTCTCTCACTCCCTGTGCCACCACATGCTAAAATTAACAAGGTACCGTGGGGGTTGAATTTGAAAAAAAAGGGAATCGAGCTGTGTTTACGTGTGTTTATTAAAACACCAGCGAAACAAGAAAATTCTTTTCACAAACAATCTGTTGTACAAAAGAAGCTAAAGAAAAATACAAAAATCACAAAGAAACTAAGTTGTCTAAAAATAATTATCAAATATAGGTATTTTCTCTATTACAAAAGTATGGAAGAGAAAATGAAAGTAACAATGACAAAGTTAAAAAAAAAAAAAAAAAAGTAGTAATTACAACAAAGTTGATAGATTAAGAACCATACACCTGAAAGTGAAAACGAAACAGGAAATAAAGAAAAAAAACCCTAAACTCCCAAGAAAAACAAAACACCCAGTCCACCCTGGAGTCAATCTCATATGAAGGGAATGAAAGAGTGAAAAACTGAAAATACTGCTTCTGCCCAACCTGAAAGATACAGTTTCTCAAGGAGGCATCACTGTGTTTGGACAAAGCCCTATACGTTACACCACATCCGCCAGCCAGATGCCTGAGAGCAGCATAATCCAACGTGCTTAATCAGACCTAGTATATGTATATTCATATACCTATCACTTGTATCAGAGTGGCTTTCTTCAACAGAATTTTGCCAGAAGACTTACTCTTTCATTGCCATGGGATCTTTTTGAGTGCGCCAGGTTGGTGCTGCACATGGGACTTTGGTTTATCATCTCATCCGAATGACTAGGCGGTCAGTTTGATTTTCCAGTCAAATGATGGAGAAAGGGCGAGAGATGAACTCATGCTCTCACCGACTCTGTATGGGCAGATGAACATATTAACCATTCTGCCACCTGCCTCCCTAAATGTTGAGCTGACTGTCAAGACAGGGAACAGGATCAGTGACAGGTGAGAATGACTGATGCCAATTAGTCAGGAGGAGACTCTTTTATTCCCACTGTATTTGTTAGTCCAGAAAAATTATTGCCTCATATTTTGTCTTAATTAAAAAAAAAAAAAGTTTTTATTTTACATGAATTTATGACTTGAGTGTGTACTAGTTGACTTCTATCAGATATTGTGTATGAATTAAATTCTATCTGATAAACTTGTCAAAAAAGGAAAAGAAAAAAAGTGAATATTCCATGTGAACATCTTCACGTCAAAAAGTGAACAATCCTCCTCAAAATCTTACCAAAATCAATCATGTGTGCACACTTATAAAATAGAAAACAAACGTCCATTTCTTCAGTATTTCAAACAACAATTTGCACTGTAAAGCTCAAAAGTGGCTACTAATTAAAAAAAAAAATCACATAATTCACCATGTTTCCATGCCTCGTATTAACAAAAACATGCATGCATGCATGCACAAACACGTACGCACACACACACTCCTAATATTTCAAAACTGTTATAAAACAGTGTGGTCACACAAATGTCATACTCTCCATACAACAAATTATCAGAAGGGACATGCTTATTCATGAGACTGGATCCATCTTTTTTCATGGAAAAAAAAATCATGCAGTATGAATTTTCACTTGCTGTTAACTTATTGAGAAGCTTAAAAAAAAAGAAGCATATGTCAGAACCTGTATGATTTAAGTATAGCTGTTTAATTTTCATTTTTGAATTGCCTCTATAACTGAAGTAACCCCATAAATAAGAGACCTGGTGAAAATTAATACAACAAACTGCAGAGAGACTTTTTTTTATTTCTTCCTTCTTCAATTTTGGGGGTCATTTATTTGCAGTGTCTTAGGAAACACTTTTCCTCTTCTTCTGATGTGAGAAAAAAGCATGAGTATTACTGGGCGGAAAAAAAAGAAGAAATCATGCACATTTGTGCAATCAAAATGTATAACAAAACAGACCCCACCACCCTTTTGAGTTTTTAACATTTTTATCTAAACTCTGCTCTTTATGGTCTCAAGTCTTTGCTTCCAGTATTTTCTCTTGCAACAATACTGAGGTCCATACCCCTCCATACAATGACGGACTCAAACATCACATCGATTCACATCACATCAATTCATGGTCACGCTACTCACAGTTCAACGTCCTGACACCACCCCCCACACACACACCACACTCGGCAAGCGCAGATCCTCATTTCTGTAGCAGTTGGCTGCCCTCTAAAATCCACTCCCCATGGTCTCGCTTCCCTCTTCGTCAGACATGAAACGCTTGGTAAGGTTCACCAGGTCACCTGAAATCACATACACCGTGGACTGAGCACAACATGAATTCCAGGAAATGAGAAATTGCGCTAACCCTCTTACCCCCAGGTCGCCCAACACTAATCAGCTAGGAAATCCCATGCAAGGGGGACAAACTCTTCCAATTTCTGACTGCAGGTAAAAAAAAAATTATAAAAAATAATTGCTAATGGATTTTTTTTTTCCAGGCACATGTTGCTTTGTACTCACAATAAAATAAAAAGCATCAAATCTGACAGTCAACTTTAAAAAAAAAAAAGTTTAAAATTTCAGTATGGTTTTTCAAATGAATTTATTTATTTCGAGAATGTCGATGTATAGAGATACATGTAGAAATACAACTTTACATGTTTGTCTGAGGAATGTAAAAACATATCACATAAACGTACATGCATAAATTATGTGTGCAGAGATAAATATACATGTGTGTGATTTTTATTAAAAAAAAATTACATTTATGTAATGATTTTTGTTTGTTAATAAAAAAAATATTAAAAAAAAAAATTACTATTAATTTATCATTTGTTTTATTTTATGTTATTGTATATATAAACAAAGAATGGTAAGTGGATTGGTTCCTTGAGGAGCAGTGTGTCCACAAGTGGGGGTGGGGGGGGTGGTGAAAAGCCCAAAGCTGAGTGTCTACAAGTGCTGGGGGTGAAGAGCCCAAAGTGGAGTGTCTACAAGTGCTGGGGGTGAAGAGCCCAAAGCAGAGTGTCTACAAGTGCTGGGGGTGAAAAGCCCAAAGTAGAGTGTCTACAAGTGCTGGGGGTGAAGAGCCCAAAGTAGAGTGTCTACAAGTGCTGGGGGTGAAGAGCCCAAAGTAGAGTGTCTACAAGTGCTGGGGGTGAAGAGTCCAAAGTGGAGTGTCTACAAGTGCTGGGGGTGAAAAGCCCAAAGTAGAGTGTCTACAAGTGCTGGGGGTGAAGAGCCCAAAGTAGAGTGTCTACAAGTGCTGGGGGTGAAGAGCCAAAAGTTGAGTGGCTACAAGTGCTGGGGGTGAAGAGCCCAAAGTAGAGTGTCTACAAGTGCTGGGGGTGAAGAGCCCAAAGTGGACTGTCTACAAGTGCTGGGGGTGAAGAGTCCAAAGCAGAGTGTCTACAAGTGCTGGGGGTGAAAAGCCCAAAGTAGAGTGTCTACAAGTGCTGGGGGTGAAGAGCCAAAAGTTGAGTGGCTACAAGTGCTGGGGGTGAAGAGCCCAAAGTAGAGTGTCTACAAGTGCTGGGGGTGAAGAGCCCAAAGTGGAGTGTCTACAAGTGCTGGGGGTGAAGAGTCCAAAGTGGAGTGTCTACAAGTGCTGGGGGTGAAAAGCCCAAAGTAGAGTGTCTACAAGTGCTGGGGGTGAAGAGCCCAAAGTAGAGTGTCTACAAGTGCTGTGGGTGAAGAGCCCAAAGTTGAGTGTCTACAAGTGCTGGGGGTGAAGAGCCCAAAGCAGAGTGTCTACAAGTGCTGGGGGTGAAAAGCCCAAAGCAGAGTGTCTACAAGTGCTGGGGGTGAAGAGCCCAAAGCAGAGTGACAGCTGGGGGTGAAGAGCCCAAAGTAGAGTGTCTACAAGTGCTGGGGGTGAAGAGCCCAAAGTTGAGTGTCTACAAGTGCTGTGGGTGAAGAGCCAAAAGTTGAGTGGCTACAAGTGCTGTGGGTGAAGAGCCAAAAGTAGAGTGGCTACAAGTGCTGGGGGTGAAGAGCCAAAAGTAGAGTGGCCACACAGCCCGATGAGCAGAGCAAGGAAACTGTGCAGCTGCTGTGTAAGGTTCTCAGCAGCTGATAGAAACCACTGCATAAAGCCCACAGGTGGGCAGCAAGGCCCAATCAGAACGCTAAACAACATCTCCGGTGGTCAGTAAGGGTGGGGTGCCCGGCTGTGTAGCTTCAAGGGAAGTAACTATCGCCAACCACCTCGGTTTCAAAAGCGGAGCTGCCTCTCTTGGTGCCGAAAGTTGAGCACATATCCCCTTGTGTGACGCTTCTTCTCTGTGAAGACAGTAATGTCATGTCGTGTGTGGCAGTCTGTGTGACGCTTCCTCTCTGTGAAGACAGTAATGTCATGTCGTGTGTGGCAGTCTGTGTGATGCTTCCTCTCTGTGAAGGTAGTAATGTCATCTCGTGTGTGGCAGTCTGTGTGACGCTCCCTCTCTGTGAAGACAGCAATGTCATGTCGTGTGTGGCAGTCTGTGTGACGCTTCCTCTCTGTGAAGGCAGTAATGTCGTGTCGTGTGTGGGAGTCTGTGTGACGCTTCCTCTATGTGAAGACAGTAATGTCGTGTCGTGTGTGGGAGTCTGTGTGACGCTTCCTCTCTGTGAAGACAGTAATGTCATGATGTGTGTGGGAGTCTGTGTGATGCTTCCTCCCTGTGAAGACAGTAATGTCATGATGTGTGTGGGAGTCTGTGTGATGCTTCCTCTCTGTGAAGGCAGTAATGTCATGTCGTGTGTGGGAGTCTGTGTGATGCTTCCTCTCTGTGGAGGTAGTAATGTCATGTCATGTGTGGGAGTCTGTGTGATGCTTCCTCCCTGTGAAGGCAGTAATGTCATGTCGTGTGTGGGAGTCTGTGTGATGCTTCCTCCCTGTGAAGGCAGTAATGTCATGTCGTGTGTGGGAGTCTGTGTGATGCTTCCTCCCTGTGAAGGCAGTAATGTCATGTCGTGTGTGGGAGTCTGTGTGACGCTTCCTCTCTGTGAAGACAGTAATGTCATGTCGTGTGTGGGAGTCTGTGTGATGCTTCCTCTCTGTGAAGGCAGTAATGTCATGTCGTGTGTGGGAGTCTGTGTGATGCTTCCTCTCTGTGGAGGTAGTAATGTCATGTCACGTGTGGGAGTCTGTGGTTCAATGCGATCATAACCGACACAGAGAGGGAACGTGTTTTTTTGTTTTTTTTGTGTGGCATATATCCCCTAGTGGACCACCTTCCTCCCGCACCATGGCCAGTACAGGGAGGACAGGAAAGTTGAAAAACTGAGAAAACTTAGCCACAAACGTAGGACATGTTAGCAAAACCAAGATGGCTGCCAGAAAAGGGGACGCTGCTTAAAGTAACACAAGGGAAGTAACCACCAAGGAAGGCTATTTGCCGCAGCGTCTTTCGATTTCTCCGCATAGCGGACTAGTAGTCTGGACAGGACAGGAATCCAAAACCCTGCCAGAGTCTGCACCAGTGGGTCACGGTAAGTATGTGTAAAAAAAAAAAATCTAATTGCAGTACAGTTTTTCAAATAAGTTTGTCTGGTCCGTAGTGTCTTCTAACTCATCTTATTCCTCAACTTGAATTGCAACAATGAACATGCTGATTTTTATGTTCTTTTCATTACGACGGATGCTGTTTTTCCCCTTGATGGTGGGGAGAAAGACAGCCACAAACAAACAAAACAAAACAAAAAAAACAACAACAAACCTACCATGTAATTTTATCTTCTCCATAATGAAAAGAGAAATAACCCATTGAACTAGCACAATCAGGAAGATCATGCAGAACGCAAATGAATATCATCGACATCAAGGACTGATTCACTGGCAGTTTCGATTTTGGAGGACGGGCAATTGATTCAAATTCAAGTACCGAATTCACTCTCATTATCAGCGAAACTCAGTCCATATCTAGGTCAATCACTATGATCAACTTTTACAAGACTGTCATGCAGAAATCACTTAAAGAGTTCAAAATCATCTTCAGAATCGTCGTTCTGATTACGCCAAATTTCTCAGCAGTCATCAAACTCATCTTACAACTTCAAAATTCAAAACTTTGGCAAAACTTAACCAACTCGGACCCCAAAAATCTCAAAATGTCCAGCAGAAGTGGTGAAAACCAGGCAGTGACTTGCAAGAATCTCATTTATGTGAACAACAATGGCTGCGCCCATTGTAAGCATGTGTTTAGCGGGCACTAGCAAGCGCTCTGGAGTCAGAGACAGCAAATTTTTAGTGGGCGCTATGGAGTAATATGGGTTAATATTCGTGCTGAGAAAATATCAAGAAACAGAAGAGTGTTGGGCAGGAATGTAAAATTAATGGATTCAAAAATAAAATAATAAAAAGTACTTACTTGCCAATATTGTTGTCGTTCTCACCAAATTTTCTTCATTGTCTGTGTACTCATCGTAGCGAATTGTGCCGTTCACAAACACACGGTCCCTGAAGAAACAAAAACAAAAAACAAAAAAACAACATCATCATTAACCTCTTCAGTACCAGGGATTATTTTCATTTGTGCTTCCTATCTGCCAGGCAGTTTTGTTTGAGGATAATAATTTACAGAACATTCCTTTTGGTTAAGGAGGATAATAATTTACAAAACATTCTAGCAAGCAAACTACTGTAAGAAAGTATACATAACTATACTTTTCTGAAAGTTTTCAATTCTGGAATTTTTAAAAGTTTATTTAAGATACTGGTTAGCAATTACTTTCTGAATACATGTACCAGATTGTTAATAAAAGCATCTGAAATGAATTGAGAAAATATACGAAAATTTACATTCTAAATGTGTTGCCACACTTTATGTACACAGAGTCATGAATTATAATGCAAACCTCTGGTATTCTACACATTTTCATCTCATCATTCACTGCCGAAAACAGAGCCAAAACCTGTGGTAACACATCCGAGACTAGTATTCAAATCACACACAAACAGAGTCAAAACTTTGCACTTTACATCCTAAGACCAGTGATAACTATAAAGACCCTGTAGAGTAACTAACATGGTGTGTGTGTGTGTGTGTGTGTGATGTTTTACTACTGACCCTTTCCTCAGGTTGATGGCCACTTTGTCCCTCAGCCCAGGTTTGAACACACTGATCCTGTGCCAGTCCACCCGGGACACCGTGCCCCCTGCAAACCAACATGTCTCATTTCAACAAGACACAACAACAGCACAACACAGGGGTTAAAACACCGTGCCCCCTGCAAACCAACACGTCTCATTTCAACAAGACACAACAACAGCACATATACCATAGCCACCTGTGACACTGTGGCCCCTGCAAACCAACACGTCTCATTTCAACAAGACACAACAACAGCACATATACCATAGCCACCTGTGACACAGTGCCCCCTGTAAACCAACATGTCTCATTTCAACAAGACACAACAACAGCACAACATAGGGGTTAAAACACCGTGCCCCCTGCAAACCAACATGTCTCATTTCAACAACACACAACAACAGCACAACATAGGGGTTAAAACACCGTGCCCCCTGCAAACCAACACGTCTCATTTCAACAAGACACAACAACAGCACAACATATCGGAGGTTAAAACACCATGCCCCCTGCAATCCAATGTGTCTCAATTCAAAAAGACACAACAGAAAAGAAATACTCATGCACATGGACCTGGGACATGCCCTTGACACTGACCCTTCCATCAATATTTGGCCAGCGGATTAAAAGAAAAAACCTGAACACAAACATAATCATGCGCAGTACACACAATTACACACACACATATATATATATATATATATATATATATGTATACATATATAATAATAGGCATTCAGGATCCCAATCATTTGATGATGAGTACTTATACAGCAGCTATCTTTGGCAGGGGACCAAGCTGTAATCACTTTACAAACACGGGGTCATTTGCACAACAGGTTGCCTACCTGGGTAGAGCCGACTGACGGCTGCCATTGTTTGTTTCCTGTGTCATTCAATCAGGCTTCAGTCACGCACACGTTCACACGTTTCACAGTTTTCCACAGACTGAAGACACCTCACTACTGCACTCTTGCCAATGCACTTCAGACGCAAACTTTTGATCAAGCCACAGTTAAGAATGGCAGTGATTAAACTTCCATCACGTCATACACGGTAAAATATGTGTAGTGATATAAACTTTCGATCACGCCACAGTTAAGAATGGCAGTGATGAAACTTTTGATCATGCTACAGTTAAAAATGAATAGTGATTAAACTTTTGATCATGCCATACAGTTAAGAATGGTAGTGATGAAACTTTCGATCAAGCCACAGTTAAAAATAGTAGTGATTAAATTTTTGATCAAGCCACAGTTAAGAATGGTAGTGATGAAACTTTCGATCAAGCCACAGTTAAGAATGGCAGTGATGAAACTTTCGATTAAGGCACAGTTCAGAAGGGCAGTGATTAAACTTTTGATCATGCCACAGTTAAAAATGGTAGTGATTAAACTTTCGATCAAGCCACAGTTAAAAATGAGCCCTAGTTAAAAATGGTAGTGATTAAACTTTCGATCATGCCACAGTTAAAAATGGTATTAAGATGGTAGTGAGTTAAAAATGGTAGTGATTAAACTTTCGATCAAGCCACAGTTAAGAATGAGCCACAGTTAAGAATGGTAGTGATTAAACTTTCAATCACGCCACAGTCAAGAATGGTAGTGATTAAACTTTCGATCAAGGCACAGTTCAGAATGGCAGTGATCAAACTTTCGATCAAGGCACAGTTCAGAAGGGCAGTGATAAAACTTTCAATCAAGCCACAGTTAAAAATGGTAGTGATGAAACTTTCGATCATGCCACAGTTAAAAATGGTAGTGAGTTAAAATTGGTAGTGATTAAACTTTTGATCACGCCATACAGTTAAGAATGAGCCACAGTTAAGAATGGTAGTGATGGAACTTTCGATCAAGCCACAGTTCAGAAGGGCAGTGATCAAACTTTCGATCAAGGCACAGTTCAGAATGGCAGTGATCAAACTTTCGATCAAGGCACAGTTCAGAAGGGCAGTGATAAAACTTTCGATCAAGCCACAGTTAAAAATGGTAGTGATGAAACTTTCGATCATGCCACAGTTAAAAATGGTAGTGAGTTAAAACTGGTAGTGATTAAACTTTTGATCACGCCATACAGTTAAGAATGAGCCACAGTTAAGAATGGTAGTGATCAAACTTTCGATCATGCCACACTTCAGAAGGGCAGTGATTTCTCTGTCTCCCTGACCCACCTCCGGCCTTGGTGTAGACGTTGTTGGTGGCCAGAGAGAAGACGACCACAGGGTGAGCCTCCGTGCCCCTCAGTTCTGCGTCACGCCCGACCCGCCCCAACAGGTTCACCTGGTTCACCGCTGCACACCCACAGTCACCTTGATGCTCAGCGCTTATTGTCGCTTTTTAGTCCAGCCGACTGCACAGGGCCATACCAGGACTGCCAAACCGTACAAATGCTTAACTCTCTCCATACGAACGGCGAAAGAGACGACGCTAACAGCGTTTCACCCCAATTACCATCATCAAAATATTGCAAGCGGAAGGCTCTTATACTGAAGACGTGAATGTTGATAAAGAATACCACAATTCTGACGACGGAAGCTAAAGGTTGGGTCATTCAGACACCCACTGGACATCCGAGGGGTCTGTGCAGAGGAGAAGAGAGGACTGGCCGTACTGAGTGAGTTAACCGCATTAACGCAAAACTGTAACGTAAAAAAACCAACACTCAACAGAAAGCCGACTGCACAGGGCCATACCAGGACTGCCAAACCGTACAAATGCTTAACCGCATTAACGCAAAACTGTAACGTAAAAAAAACCAACAACACTCAACAGAAAACCGACTGCACATGGCCATACCAGGACTGTTAAAAAAGGAAAAAACAATACTTCAAAGCGAAAGTAAAAATATGTAGTAAAAAGGCCATATAAAGGCAAACAACGCAGAAGAATGGACAGCTAGTGCCCATCCCAGTGTTTACAATTTCACTACCTAGTTTCCAGAGCAAAACAGCACAGACAGTACATCATAGACTGCAGAAAAGAGAAAAAAAAGTGTCAAGGCTTGCTCAAAAAAAGAAAGGGGAATGGACTGGGAAAGCAGAAAAAGCAGACGACAAAGAAGGAAGAAAAAGACAGAAATAAAGAAAGAAGAAATTAGCGTTTCCAGAACGTGGGGATGCTGTCTATACTGAAACACACACTGTATCCGACATAGGAACCCACAGCCACAACACAGAATTGTAGTTAGTATTATGAAATAATTGCATTCTAGTGCATTCCAGGAAGCAAGAGAATCTGGGCATGCTGGTTTGAATCACGGCTCAGCTGCCAATATTTTCTCCCCCTCCACTAGACCTTGAGTGGTGGTCTGGACGTTAGTCATTCGGATGAGACGATAAACTGAGGTCCCATGTGAAGCATGCACTTAGCGCAGGTAAAAGAACCATGGCAACAAAAGGGTTGTTCCTGGCAAAAATCTGTAGAAAAATCCACTTCGATAGGAAAAACAAATAAAACTGCACGCAGGAAAAAATATTTAAAAAAAAGGGTGGTGCTGTAGTGTAACGACGTGCTCTCCTTGGGGAGAGCAGCCTGAATTTCGCACAGAGAAATATGTTGTGATAAAAAGAAATATAAATACAAATATATTGCTATTGCCATTCTTTGCACCAAATCCTACATGCAGTCTTACGGACATGACAGCCAAACGCTCCAGCACTGAAGTCCTAATCCTAGGGTTCTGGGTTTGAATCATGGCTGTGCCTGGTGGATTTAGGGAGGAGATTATTCCCATCCCCCAAATGATCACATGTGCAGACCTGCTGGTGCCTGAACCCCCTTCATGTGTACATGCACACTAAAAATCCTGTAATCCATGGCAGCGTTTGGTGGATTCTACAAAGAACATATCCAGCATTCACACCCCCAAAATCAAAGTATGGCAACCAATATAGCAGGGTTAAAAACAGTCATACTCATAAAAACATACTTATATCTAAGTGACTGTGGGAGTTGTTGACCAAGGTCACAGAAAGAATGAAAAATCAACAGAGTATTTCTGCTTCCAATCAGAAATATAATTTCTTTTCACATAAGCAGTATGTAAACTGCAGTTAAGGCACGCATCAATACAGGTGCTTAACACTGTCTTGAGAGATAATCACACATGTAACCAACATGTACACACATTTTTCGAATCTTGCAGGTGACCCCTCTCCATCCTCCTCCCCTCCATACACAGCCAGGCAGCGTCTGGTGCCACTCTGCAGCTGCCGCACTGGCCGTGATGCCTGTTCACAACACACAGAAAAAACAACTATGAAACCATGAACAATTACAGTTTCAGTTTCTCAAGGAGGCATCACTGCGTTTGGACAAATCCATACATACACTACACCATATCCGCTAGACAGATGCCTGACCAGCAGCGTAACCCAACGCGCTTAGTCAGGCCTTGGGTGAATGGTTGTATATTTGTCTATCTATCATGAGTGGATTTCTTCCACAGTTTTGCCAGAGGACAACATTCTCATTGCCATGGGTTCTTTAACAGTGCACCATGTGCGTGCTGCACATGGGACCTTGGTTTATCGTCTCATCCAAAGACTAGACGCTCTGTTTGATTTTCCTGTCAAACTTGGGAGAAAGGGCGAGAGTGGGATTGAAACCCACACCATCACAGACTAACAATACTGGAAGCTAAGCGTCCTAACCATCCTGCAACCTTCTTCCTTGCAAATAATGCGCAAGCAAAAGTGAGGTGTATTGGAAAAGTATCCTTCAGTCCTTGCTCCATGCCATTAGCATCAAAATGTGATTTTTAGTGTGCATGCATGCGTTCGTGTGCACACATATGCACAAGTATTCTTCTTCCTTCAGGTGAATACCTTCATCTTGTTGAAGATTACTTCACGCTTAAACAGGGGCCCTCATGTTGAAAAAAAAAAAAAAAAATTCTGAGTGTATGTGTGTTTGTCACAGAGAGATAGAGACAGACAGACAGGGAGACAGACTGACAGGCAGACAGACTGAGAAAGAGTGAGGGAGACAGAGACAGAGAGACAATATGCGCAAGGTAACAAGCATGCGTGGAATTTTGTGTTGGTCCACAGTCCTTTTCACATCCACACGTGCTGAACGCGAGCGGGATACTTCGATACTTAAATAGTATCAGCAAGTTAAGTCATTTATGATGAATGATAAAAATGAAAAAAGAAAAAAAAGAATTTACTACCATTATTCCTGAGCAAGTGTACTGGCACTCGAATCAATCTTTTTTGTTAGACTCGCACAAAAAAAGAAGCCTAAAGGCTTATAAATGTCCCCAAAACTGAACTGAACTGAAACTTGAGGAACCACTCATGAAATACAATTAACTGGTGACGCAACACGAGAATAGGGATCGAAAAACAACAACAACAACAGCGTTAATAAATGTAGACAACACCAACCGTTCTTGCAAACAGTCGAAGCATGGCTGAGCTGGCGATAAAACGAAGTTCGTGAGAAGGGTTTGTTTTCTTTCCTCACTGCTCAACGACAGTCGGCGCCATGCGGGACATGACAGGAAATTGGAGTGCTCTCCCTTGATCGCAGCTATTCCATCCACCACCCGCCGGACGTAAACAGACAGGTTCGTGCTGCTACCCTTGTTCTTGTACTGGAGCCAGAATAACCACACACACATATGCATATCAAAATGATGTATAATAAATGATTTACTAACACACACACACACACACACACACACACACACACACACACACACACAACTATGTATGAAAATCAGTCATAATGATGACGATGATGATGACGATGATGATGATCAGTGATGATAATAATAACAACAACAACAATGTTAGTAATAATAACAATGATGTACATTAGTGCAGCGCCTCGATTCTCTCTCTCTCTCTCTCTCTCTCTCTCTCTCTCTCTCTCTCTCTCTCTCTCATCTCGGGGCGTTTTACAATTTGAGAGAAAAAGCTACGAATTTTACTGACCTACAAAAAACACTTCACACACACACACACACACACACACACACACACACACACACACACACACACACACACACACACACACACATATATATATATATATATATATATATATATATATATATCGTATAATCTCAATACCGTTTCTGTAGTCGATTCTATCATTGCATTGCATATCAGACGATAAAAGTACTTTCGAGTATAACTGTTTCTTTTTCCTTCTGTTTAAAAGTGTCAGTTGAACACCTTACTTAACCCAAAGCCGAATCCGAAGTGAAAAAGTCCGTCGGACATTTTTTACTGTACTGAGTGAACACCCGCCTGTCACCTCACTGATGATCAATCCCGGCAGAGAGAGAGACTGAGAGACAAGACAAGACAAGACAAGACAAGACAAGACAAGATAAATTCTTTGTTATCGAGGATTATTGATAAGCACTGGCGCTTTTTTTTTTCCCCATCCAGTCCCCGCCCTGAAACATGGGTCTTCACTACACAAAACTACATCACTTATATATGTCATTGCATGCACTGCACAATGCTACGTAAGGTCATAGAATGCGAATACTATACTACATAATGGCATAATCATGGTAAAAATTACACACACACACACACACACACACACACTCTCTCTCTCTCTCTCTCTCTCTCTCTCTCTCACTCTCGCACATTTACTTACACATACACTGAGAGACAGAGAGAGACAGAGACAGAGTGACAGACAGACAGACAGACAGACAGACTGGAGACACAGAGAAAGACAGACAGACACTGAGAGACAGACACAGAGAGACAGAGACACAGAGAAACAAAGAGAGACAGAGACAAACTGCAGACAGAAAGACAGACACAGACACAGAAACAGACAGACACTGAGACCGCGCATTTCTATATATATATATAACCAAACGTAAAAAAAAATGCCCCCCCTCCCGCCCCCCGGCATGCACGCACGCAAACACACACATACACACTGCACACACACACACACACACACACACACACACACATATAATAAGACTCAAACCAAAATACAAAATAAAAAAACTGACGAGAGAAAAAGAGACTTGACACACTCAGTGCATGTTCGATGCACCTTTACAACTACATAATACCAGTTTATATTATACCATACATGTACTTATATACGCATGCAAGATGATAACAATTACTAACTGAATATCTTTACTAATCTTATGACTATAGCCAAATATTTCGCTTTACTTGGTGTATAAGCGAAATATTTATTAATCAGTTAATCAAGAATGAGTGAAAAATTGTATAGGCCTGTGTGTGTGTGTGTGTGTGTGTGTGTGTGTGTGTGTGTGTGTGTGTGTGTGTGTGTGTGTGTGTGTGTGTGTGTGTGCATGAGGAAAAAGAGATATATTCAAGATTGTTTATTCATGTACAGGCCAAGGTCCCTTAAGAAGGGTTTTGTGAACATTATATTACATAAACATCTGTCTACGACATATGTCTACACGTACCATTCTGTCAAACTGACAAATAATTATAGCTAAATTGCACTCTGTTACAAGGACTAGAACAATCAACAGTCTTACGGCGAAGTGAGAGAGAGAGAGAGAGAGAGAGAGAGAGAGAGAGAGAGAGAGAGCGTGTGTGCCGGTGTGCGTCAGTGTGTGTGTATGTGTATGTGTGCGAAGGGGTTGGGATTGTGTGTGTGTGTGTGTGTGTGTGTGTGTGTGTGTGTGTGTGTACACTATATATATATATATATATATATGATGCAGTGAAAAGGAATGGATTTGTGATTGTCTAAAATGAACTGAAACAGGATGAAAACACAAATGAATAACAAAGAAAGGAAGGAAATAATTATGATTTTTTGCAAGGAAATGGAAAATGATATTCGTATGAATTAATCAAATACATTCAACACCAACAAAGCGAAACAGGATCGAAACTGCACGCGACGCGACGTTTAAAAAAAAAGAAAAAAAAGTATGGGAATGCCGTTGCGTCAAGAAATAATGTATAATTTGAAAATAAGAAAAAAACTGAGAAAAATGTGTGTGTGTGTGTGTGTGTGTGTGTGTGTGTGTGTGTGTGTGTGTGTTTAATAATACATCAAATGCTTTTTGCGTCTTATGAAAGCTTATCCGATTTTCAACATAAGATTTGATATGGATACATAGTTGTTGTCGACATCCACACACACACACACACACACACACACACACACAGAGGTATTTATCATAGATGAATTTTTTTTCTTCAAGGAGAGAAAAAGAGACTGACTGCATGTTTGATGCAGTTTCTGCAACTGAATTCCAGGCATGAACAAATAAATAGATAGACAGACAAATCAATAAATGAATAGACAGACAGACAGATTGAAAAAACACATACCTTACAAACAATACTCTGAATCCACTGAATACCGTTTGTTACAGAAAGAGACTTCGGTAGATAAATATGCAAACAAAATCAAATAAATAATATACTAACACAAATAACGAAATGGATAAATAAAGGACATACAAAACGGGTCAGAATCTGAGTGCACCTCAAAAACCAGTTTGTGTTACAAAATTGCTATCTTTTGTCTTCCATAGGTAATACGATGCTAGGCAATATGATATTTCAATTTCCTTTCTCTGAAGGAAATTTCACTCTGGATTCTCCATCATGTCTCTGCTTGACATGAAATTATGGTGCTTAGAGCCTCGCCGACCACTAAGGCCATCTCAAGGCTATCGCCACGTTAATAACTACTACAAGGATAAAAAAAAACACCAAACAGTTAAAACAAGTCACCACTTCAAACTTTCCACTCAAAGTTAAAAACAACAACAACTTCCATAGTTTAAAACCTTCAAATCTGGTTAAAAAAAAGTGTGCCCCACACGCAGTCTGCACAGCACAGACTCCTCCTTTCTGTTCTTCACCCCTGAAGGGAGGGTCTCTTTTAGGTCTGGACGGATCTAAAATGTCTCTGCTTGCCGTCGACGGAGATACTACAGCGACTAGAAGCATGGAAAAGTGAGAAGACTTCAGTTTCCCAAAGAGGCGTCACTGCATTCGGACAATTCCATATGCGCTTCATTTCGAGTACATCAGTGAGGCAGATGGCTGGCAGCAGCATAGTCCAACGAGTACATCAGTGAGGCAGATGGCTGGCAGCAGCTAGTCCAACGAGTACATCAGTGAGGCAGATGGCTGGCAGCAGCTAGTCCAACGAGTACATCAGTGAGGCAGATGGCTGACAGCAGCTAGTCCAACGAGTACATCAGTGAGGCAGATGGCTGGCAGCAGCTAGTCCAACGAGTACATCAGTGAGGCAGATGGCTGGCAGCAGCTAGTCCAACGAGTACATCAGTGAGGCAGATGGCTGACAGCAGCTAGTCCAACGAGTACATCAGTGAGGCAGATGGCTGACAGCAGCTAGTCCAACGAGTACATCAGTGAGGCAGATGGCTGGCAGCAGCTAGTCCAACGAGTACATCAGTGAGGCAGATGGCTGGCAGCAGCTAGTCCAACGAGTACATCAGTGAGGCAGATGGCTGGCAGCAGCTAGTCCAACGAGTACACCAGTGAGGCAGATGGCTGGCAGCAGCTAGTCCAACGAGTACATCAGTGAGGCAGATGGCTGGCAGCAGCTAGTCCAACGAGTACATCAGTGAGGCAGATGGCTGGCAGCAGCTAGTCCAACGAGTACATCAGTGAGGCAGATGGCTGGCAGCAGCATAGTCCAACGAGTACATCAGTGAGGCAGATGGCTGGCAGCAGCTAGTCCAACGAGTACATCAGTGAGGCAGATGGCTGACAGCAGCTAGTCCAACGAGTACATCAGTGAGGCAGATGGCTGGCAGCAGCTAGTCCAACGAGTACATCAGTGAGGCAGATGGCTGACAGCAGCTAGTCCAACGAGTACATCAGTGAGGCAGATGGCTGGCAGCAGCATAGTCCAACGAGTACATCAGTGAGGCAGATGGCTGGCAGCAGCATAGTCCAACGAGTACATCAGTGAGGCAGATGGCTGGCAGCAGCATAGTCCAACGCGCTAGTCTGGCCTTTGAGTGCATGCATGTACATATTGTGTGTACCTATCGGGGTGGACATCTTCAACAAAACATCGCCAGAGGACAACACTTTTGCTGCATGGGTTGTCAGTGCGCCAATATTTTGAAACATCGTTCGTTATTCACGAGCACAAACAAACGACTGTTGATCCATGTAATCATATTCCTGATAATGATAATGATAATAATGAATGCTTTGTATTCAATAGACAAAGTGCAGCCCTCTGAGTCAGCTTGATTACATTTTTGATACATGGAATTTGTCCTATTTGCGTTTGAGATAACTGCCCAATCACTTTTGATATGTCGGCTATGTGTTATACAATGCTGTGTCTCTTGTATGTTATTTTCCTTTCTTTCCTTCCTTTAAACGTGTCTCATGTATGTCTCAATCCAACAGTTGGTTTGGAATGCCCATTGTAAATAATGGTGAGCACAATACCAAATGCCGATATTCTTATTTGCGTTAGTTACATGAAATATGCAACGTTCTCATGAACCCAAACGGAGTGATGATGGAGTCTCCCATCAGACCGACGGATGAGTAGGCAGGCAGGCTTATCTGTCGGTGTGTGTCCTCATATGGGAGAAGAGGCCGATTCTGGATGCGCAGCATTTCCCACAGGTGTTGCAAGGGAAAACGTCTCCAGAAGTTGAGCCCTGCTTCCTTCACTCACGCTTCTCCTTAATGGCCAGCGTTCTTTTGTTTTTAAACAAAATGCCACTAGAGCACAGCATCCTCCAGCGAGAGCGGTCAAGGGCATCAGTTTCCCAAGAAGCGGTGTCTATGTCACAGGCTTTGAGGTTTGTCTTCAAGGTGTCCTTGAAGCGCTTGCAGGGTCTTCCAAGTTCACGGTGGCCTTCCTTCAGAAACAAACACACATCTTGCTCTCGCCAAGAGTGTGCTGACCACGGGACCTGTTTTATCATCTCATCCGAATGACTGAACGCTCACTTTGATTTTCCAGTCAAACTTGGGCGAAAGGACGATACCCCAGACCCTCACGGACACTACTGGCAGATAAACGTCCATTCTGCTACCTTCCCTCCAAAGACTTCCACCATTACCACTGGTGCCCCCAAAAGATGATTTCGATAAAAAGAACCATTTATCTTGGTGTCAGTGTCAAATAAACAAGTCATCTTGAATCGAAGAAATAACGCATTATATATGCAGTCCGATACAGGCCTATTTGTGTATATTCAATATAGGACAGACGTACATACAAATGTATCTAGTTAGGCCCATATCCATCCATCCATACATACAGGTAGTACAGATATTACAAACTTGTATGCGCAAATATTTGTGCTGTGAACAAAATCAATTCATTTATGGATAAAGGATAGGCATACTGATAGATAAGCAAAGACAACCACTGTCCATGTTTCACGTGAAATTAACGGTATAAGTTACGCTCTTGTAAATATGTGTATTGCTGTGAAATTACTATGCTCAAGTTCCCCCCGCCCCCCTTCATTGGGGACACTGGCCAGTCTGAATGGTTCATTCAGGAAACATGCTGTTTATTTTCACAGAAATACTGTGTCTGACGTCTAATCAATGGGCAGTTTATTGCTGGACATAGCGTTCCGAGCATCTGATGGTATGTCAGGGTTTGTATATGGCGTGCAGTGTTGTGTCGTTTGCGCAAGTGCATTCTTTATACAACGCAAAGCATACAGACGATAAATATAACTCGAAATGTTAAGATTTCAAATGAACATGATGACACCCCATCCCCCTTTCTAACACACACACACACACACACACACACACTCACACGCCACTCCTATTTTTGCCAACGTACTGTTTACCATCCACTTTGGCTTTCCATTGCAGAGAAACACACAGATAGGCCTTCACGCTGCAGGGGGAAAAAAGTGTTCAGTCACCTCCAAAATCAACTCTCCAAACAAACATATTCACGGAAGCGGTTTTGGCCAGGTAGGGTCTTTGCTTCAGACCAACCAACACTTAAGTGGCTGACATCAGCTTCCGAAAAACCCTCGTCATTGTGACGTCAGCAACACAGTGAAATAACGGCGCAAACTTCGATCCACTGGTGGCGTGGCTAAGTTCTCCAATAGACTTCAAGGATTGGTCGTCAGCTGGCAAAGTGGGAAATGGGTTCGTGTACCAACGCTGCACGCAGACACTCCCCTTCCGCCCCCTCCATTAGACCTTAGGCAGTCGGAAGTATTCCTTTTGCATCGGGTTCACGTTTGACTCGGGTCGGGCCAAAGAACACACACAGGAGAGGTTTTGGGTTTTGATCTGACCATGCAGGTAAACCACACCTTCTCTACCTTCGTTAAAAGCCCCCCGTGTGTGTGTGTGGGTGGGGAGGGGGGGGATAGGGGGAGATGAGTGGGTGTGGATGGGTGTGTGTGTGTGCGCATGTATGCATGTATGTGTGTGTGTGAGGGGGGGGGGGGGGGGGAGATGGGGGAGGGGGGTGGATGGGTGTGTGTGCGAATGTGGGTGTGTGTGTGTGTGTGTGTGTGTGTGTGTAGTACGGTGATGTGCGAGCGCGCACGCGTTTTGCCTCCATCCGGAACTGCCTGTGGACACTGGTGATATTCTGTATCAGTTACATCATCTTCCTGACTTCACCCCCCTCCCCTCAACAACAACGACTGGGAGGGTAGATGGGGTCGTATTCCTTTCAGATGGTTTCCACTTTAATTTTTCTTCTTCATCACATACATCTTTTACAGTAAGAGGTAGACTAAAAGAATCTTGGTAAAAGTCGACTTTCGTGGGATAACAGAGGCGACGTATCGAGCCACAGGCTCTTCTTCAGGCAAATGAAATGAGTGAGTGACAGACAGAAAGATACAGACAGAGAGCGAGAGAGTACAGTTCAGGAAAGTAAAGTGATGAGAAGTCACAGGAAAGGACACACAAAAACAAAGAAGGGTGAATAGAACTGTGAGTGTGAGTGTGTGAAGGAAAGAAAGGGCTCTGAAAGGGAAGGGGGAGGGGAAAGGGGGAAAAGGTGGGCAGGGGTGGGGGTAGGGGGGAGGGGGGGGGGCGTGAGAGGGCAGGAGTGAGGGAAGGGGGTGGGAGAGACTGTTGGGGACAAATGAACAAGAAAGTAAAAAAAACAACAAAAAAACAAACAAAACAACAACCCCCCCCAAAAAAAAACAACAACAAAAAACAAACAAACCAAACAACATAAGTGGAATAAAAAGGGCATCTTTTATTTTCTATGCACTGTAGGTGGGCCTGTTTGTGTTGTTTTGTGCTGCTTTTAACTCACCATTGCCAGCGGTCACTCATTCCAACCACACACGCCTTCATCTTCCCACGCGCAGATCTGACCTTCCACCACACCAACACAGACTCGGTAGCTGTTTGATGCCGGTGTTGCAGTCTCAAAATACCCCCACTGCCAGATTTATTTTTTTTACCACGGAGTTATTTTGGGACAGCCTCGAATGAGCCATAACCCCCCCCCCCCCCCCCCCCCTTCCGTGGTCATTTGTAGCAAGTCAAGATCCCCTCCCCCCACCTCCCCTGTTTCCCCTTAAGTGCGATATTACCTACTTTCTATGGGTTTAATCAAACTATTGAAAAGGGTAGGGGGATGTTCTGTGCTTGTTCCCCCCCCCCGCCACCCTTCTCCCCCCACTTCCCCCGCCATCTCATCTCTCCTTTCAAGTTAACAGAAGCATGTGGCAGATCTCCACTTTGACAGCCTGTTTGGATTCTAACCGGGCGAAATTCACCCCAGGAGGAGGGGGAAGAATTTTAATTTCCCGTCACACATACAGGTGATTGTAGTTTCAGTTTCAGTTTCAAGGAGGCGTCACTGCGTTCGAACAAAACCATATACGCTACACCACATCTGCCAAGCAGATGCCTGACCAGCGGCGTAGCCCAACGTGCTTAGTCAGGCCTTGAGGTGAATAAATAATAGATAAGCGTACATAAATAAGTAAATACATAAATAGATAAATAAATAGATAATAATTATAATATGAAAAAAGGTAATAATAATAATAATAATCATAGTAATAAATAAATAAATAAATAAAAAAGACAACAATGATGATAAATAAGCAAATAAATGTAAAACATGAAGACACACATTCACACATACACCCACACATGCATAACAGATATGCACCAAACATGCAGTTTCACAGATATGAAAGCACAGTCAAGACATTTTGTTAATGAACTGATTTTTTACGTTTGAGTGTTATCGTCTAGGAGAGGGGTGGGAGTGGAATGAATGGTGAGTTGGGGGAAACCCGGTTAGAAGGAGAATGGAATTTAAATTGAATATCTCAGTACAATCACAGATGATTAATTAATGGTCTTCGTAAAAGAGAATTCCTTAATCGAAAGAGAGAAACGACTGATAACGAACGCAAAGAGTCAAAAAGTGGAGTGATGGCCTAGAGGTAACGCGTCGGCCTAGGAAGCGAGAGAATCTGAACGCGCTGGTTCGAATCACCGCTCAGACGCCGATATTTCCCCCCCCCCCCCTCCACTAGACCTTGAGTGGTGGTCTGGACGCTAGTCATTCGGATGAGACGATAAACCGAGGTCCCGTGTGCAGCATGCACTTAGCGCACGTAAAAAGAACCCACGGCAACAAAAGGGTTGTTCCTGGCAAAATTCTGTAGAAAAATCCACTTTGATAGGAAAAACAAATAAAACTGCATGCAGGAAAAAATACAAAAAATGGGTGGCGCTGTAGTGTAGCGACGCGCTCTCCCTGGGGAGAGCAGCCCGAATTTCACACAGAGAAATATGATGTGATAAAAAGAAATACAAATACAAAATACAAATACATAAAACATCAACGTTCCCAGTCAGTTCATCAAACCACAGTCAAGCATTACATATGCTCGTCATATTATTGACTCATGTGAGAAATTCACCACAGGGCATCATTTCAAGCTAGCATAGAATGACTCCCATAGCCACTGCCAAGGTGAAGGTTACCCTCTGGGGTCATTGCAGGCTAGTCTACATAGACCTCCGGGGGCCAGGGGGTGGGGGGATCGGGGGTGGGGGTGGGGGTATTCTGGACTAGTCAGATTTGATCCCGGGGTGGTGAAAACTAAGTGGGGGGGTTACAGAATATACTGCAACACCGACAACACATAGTTACAAGTGACGGGTAGAAATCTGCGTCCGCCCACCCGTCGATAATACCAACATGTACCCCCCCTCCCCCCACCTTCCCCCTAACCCACCCGCCACCCACTACAGGAAACTCCAGCTTCCCCTGGCCGGATCTCTCTGATGGACGGTACTCGTGGCTGGGTGTGTGAGGAGGTCATCCACGTTGTTCTAATGAAGCGGCAATAACTCGGTCCGGTGATGACGTTAATCGCAGGATGAGGCAATAATATACGTCACGGGCCGGTTTCCCCTGTTGTTTTATTCTATTTTGTTTTATTCTTTTTTTGGTTTGTTCTCTCCGTTTGAACAGGGCGACACGGGTCGCTTTTTATGACGTGCCGATTTGTCGGGAGTTTAATCAAAGCGTGTTTGAACTTTTCTTTATGGCTGTGTCTCGCGTGAGTTGACGACAGCAGTGTATTTCGACATGGGGTCGCTTACGCAAATCGTATGTGTAATGTTGCAGTTCGTGTTTTCAGACACGAAACACACCAAATTTATGCCGAAAACTTCCGTATTTCTGTAGGAACAACAACAACAACTACTACTTCTACCACTACTGCTACTACTACTAAAGTGATCATGTTTTTTTTTAGATTCATGTTTTTAGGAATGAAACATGTTAATTCGCGACTGAAACAAGTGACGTTCCTTTTGGCGAACTAGCAACAAGAACCTTTCGTTGTCCATTTCTCAAATTGCTAGTTTCCCAAACTGACAGCTTTTCGACAGAAATCTTAATCGACATGATTATCAGTTTCACAATAATAATAATAATAATGGTATTCATTTAGCGCTGAATCTTGTGCAGAGACAAATCAAAGCGCTTTCGCACCAGTCATTCACACGCATGCATAACTCTAAAACTGGAGAAACTGAATGAATGAATGAAACTTTATTTTCCAACGGTGAAGACATTAGCACTTTGACCGACTTACATATCTGCCGTTGTTCTAAGAGACACACAAACTTATACGCATATAAATGTTATACTTGATACATGTATAATCTACAAGTATAACACAGCGTCAAACTGAGAGACACAACATCGCTCACATCTGTACGAAACGGAAGAGAGTAACACACACACACACACACACACACACACACACACACGCACACACACACTAACGCACTAACACACGCAAACCAAGGGAAAAACAACAAAACCCGAGCATGAATGCTACACATGAATGATTCAAGTGAAATCAACACAGAAAAGTAAGGATAAAATTTAAAACACAGATGTAAGAGACATAAAAGATAGCAAATAAAGCGACAGGTAATAGGGATATGAACAGATGGACACATTATGAGAGAGAGAGAGAGAGAGAGAGAGAGAGAGAGAGAGAGATGTCAGTGCGAAAAACAAACAAACAAAAAACACAGTATTGTGTAAATATAAGGAGCACGTCTTCTTTAGTTAAACAATGAATCATCTAGACGTGTTCTGCTATGAGCGCATGACATCAGCTTCGAATCGAAATAAATTCACAAGTCAAAGGAGGTCCCTTAGCCTTTTAAGGCTATCAGGGTAGTGAATTCATACCCACTGTGTCTGGGACTCGGCATAGGAAGGCGGGGCCCAGTCCTCTCCTTCCGCTGTTGTAACCTACCCCAACTTCTACAATCAGGTACCCATCACTGCTCTAAAAATAGATGGATAGCTTATTGGCCCAGGAAAGCTGAAGCCAACTGGACGCCATGCTGTGACTCGTATCCGGCTGTCAGACCGTTGAGAAGTGGTCTGCTGACTGGTGGTAGTTTCTGAACTGTAATCTATCTTCGATGAAATCGTGTTATGCTTACCCCCACGACATGCCAAATGTTGTCTCTTGATTGATATCTGCCAATGGTTCATTTACCAAAGTTATGACAGGAAAACAGTGCAGTGACACGTAGCGCAAACTTGCCGCGGAGGCACACACAGGAATGTCAGCTTAACTAACGCCGCCAGCAAGTGAAAGCAAGCCGTGAAGCAGTCATAGAAGCTAGCTGAGCGCTCGGCTAAACATATGAAGTTACCGCTTCGCGTTATACTGACATGAGTAGCAAAATGGCTGATTGAACGCTTCCGCTGGCATCAGTTTGCAAAGGGGCTCAAGAAGGCATGCGCTGTCCACCTATTCTTAGAACAGTGGGTACCCATCCACACCCGGATGGAGTGAGGAAAGTCTGAGTACAGTGCCTTACCCAAAGACACAACCCCATGCTGAAACGGGGCCTCGAACCCTGATCACTGGTGAACACTGGATCACAAGTCCAACGCCTAACCGTTTCTGCCACGGAGCCTCCGAGGTGGAGAACGGGGACGGAGCTTGTTGTGGGGGGTGTGGGTGTGGGTGGGGAACGGGAGGGGGCAGCAACCGGAAGCCATTTGCATTGTCACCAACGGAGATAATCATCGGTGTCTGGAGTGATTGGACTTTGGTTATGCGGGCGAATAGTAGGACTTTCTCCCGGTGGAAAATGACATATCCTTTTTATTTTTATTTTTTAACGACGGACTGATTAATACAACACCTGCTCCCACGTTGCCGGAGAAGAACCTGACAGTATGTCGCGTTTGAAGAAAACACATGAAAAAGTTGTGCGCAGAACTGGTGACTGTTTTACGACGTCGTGTTTCGTCCGATCAAAAGAAGACTGACTGCCATGATGTACTCTTCACTGATGGAACATCAGAGTTCCTCACCTCCCATGGTTTGAAAAACAAGTCGCTGTGGTTGCTGGTTCAATGGCCAACGACACTGAATCAGGAACATTGATTTTTAGCTTGTAAACTGCCGATAGGCTATAAACCGTCAGTCCCTTTATCTCCATGGTTCCTGTTACAAACTCCACAGCCTTTCGTTCCCAACTGTTAAGTCTTGTAGATAACTGTGTGTGTGTGTGTGTGTGTGTGTGTGTGTGTGTGTGTGTGTGTGTGTGTGTGTGTGTGTGTGTGTGCATGCGCGTGCGCGTATGTATGTATGTGTATGTTAGTGTGTGCCGGAGTGTTTGTGTGCATGTTAGTGTGTGCCGGAGTGTGTGTGTGCATGTGTGCGCGCGCGCGCGCGTGTGTGTGTGTGTGTGTGTGTGTGTGATGTGAGTGTGTGGTGCGCGCGCGCGTGTGTGTGTGAGTGTGTGTGTGTGTGTGTGTGTGTGTGTGTGTGGCCTAGTGGTAATGTGGCTTAGCCTGGGTACTAGTCTTTCAGACGAGACGATAAACCGTACCCACATGCATACACACACACACGCGAGCACGCATGCACACACACATACACACACACACGCACACACACACACCCTCACACACACACGCGCGCGCACCACACACACACACACACACACACACACACACACACACACACACACGCACACACATACCCAATTTTTTCTACCATCCGTTGAACATACAATCCACAGCGGATTTCCGCGGAATAATGATATCAGATTCAACCATTATATCAAATTCAACGAATCTAGTTCATAATACTACGAAACCATATCATGATCGTGCTGCAATTTCATATTTCAATCAGCATCTTGTCGACCAATTTCTTTTTCCTATGGTAATTAATCAACTGAGATAACATTATTTTGAAAACACGATTATTTCTAATTGCTCCAAGTAATCTTTTTTTATTTTTTTATCTCTCTCTCCACCTTTCCGTTGATATACTTCTCAGAAGAATCTACGGACCGCTGAATAAAATCCACAAACATCTGAGGAGGTCAGTCACGATTTGATTTCGTCAGTTTCTCAAACTGGCAGTCTTTGACTTGAGAGAGAGAGAGAGAGAGAGAGAGAGAGAGAGAGAGAGAGAGAGAGAGGGAGGGAGGGTAGTCGCGCCCCGTCGTTTTTGGTTGTTGTTGTTGTTTTTTCCCTCCCTCTCTCTCTCTTTTTTTTCTCCTCAAGGCCTGACTAAGCGCGTTGGGTTACGCTGCTGGCCAGGCATCTGCTTGGCAGATGTGGTGTAGCGTATATAGATTTGTCCGAACGCAGTGACTCCTCCTTGAACTACTGAAACTGAAACTGAAACTGTTGTTTTTTCCCCAGGCGCAGCAGTGTCACACAAACAGGACATCGTCAGAGTTGTGCTGTTTACGAAATCCTTCCTTCCTCCCTTCCTTCCTGTATTAGAACAACGTGTCCTGCCCTGCTTTCCCGAGAAGTCTTCACCAAGCCTGCGGTCAGAACCATCCAATCATCCACAGTCCTTGCAGACGCCACCACCAACGTCTCCGACGCCGCTCCATTTCCGAGCGACTTGGCCGCTAGGAATTACGGCGGTGATGAACCGGGCTTGGCCATTGTCGCCACGCAATCCCTAAGTCTTTTTTGTTCCCCGTATCCGATTTCCGAGTCGTACCCTGTGTGTTCACTGGGGTACCTGATTGCAGTTTTGGTCTGTGTGGGCTGTGGTTTATATCGTGTTTGGCTACAGTATATGAATGACTATGACATGCCTGGTTTATCAAAACACTCCTTGCTCTCAGGTATTAATTGAATTATCACACGAAAACACAAAACTTCAACGCACGACCATGCTTTTCAAAATTTAAATCATACTTTCTTTTGTTGTTCGGTTTAAACGGTGTACTGTTTTGACAGAATATTGTTTCTGTCTTATCTATGTTTTGATTTCATTCTCTTTTGTACCTTCTAGTTTTGACACAAACAGTGAATTGCTTAAACACAACCTTATTTTTATCTGGTCTATTTTCGTCTTCATTTTTAAGGGGTAGCTGAAACCAGTACGTGATATATGGCTGTTTTATCTATTCGAAGCCGGGTAGTTTATGACTGAATGCATTTTGCTACACAAAACAACAAGTCTGTCAACATATCTTTCTGACATAAATATTGTAAACAAAACACACCATTAAATAAAAACATATTTTCACTTACTTACGAGAAGGATGACATTTATAATCATAATAGTTCATAATCTGACAATTTTATTATCATACAAAATGGCTACGTATCCTTGTAGTTTTGATATCGCCATGTAAAAAAATGTAACTGTGAACATATCTACAGACAGCTGCTGCACGTGACAAAAGCGCAATGGCCGAGTGGTTAAACAAAGCACAAAACTTTCAGTCTGAGGGTCCGGAGTTCGATCCTGGTATCGGCGCGTGGTGGATTAAGGATGGAACATTTTCCGATCTCCCAGGTCAACATGTCATATGCAGACCTGCTAGTGCCTGAACCCCCTTCGCGTGTGTACACACATGCAAAAGATAAAATGCGCACGTTAAAGATCCCGTAATTCTGGTTACTGGTCGGTGGAGAATGGAAAGAAGTAACGTATCCAGCATGAACATCCCCGAAAACCGAGTATGGCTGCCCACATGGCGCAGTGAAAACGGTCAAACACGTAAAAATGCACTCGTTGTCCTGAATGCCAGGTAACGTGGGAGTGGACACGAGCATCTCAGCTCTGTGAAAAAGATATATGTTGATTTATCAGTTTACTTATTTATTCATTCACTTATTTTTTTGGATTGTCTAATGATCTGTCATCATAAGACACACGATATTACGTACGTGAAATGATTAACGAAAATCCAGCTTCTAAGAAATGTAATACATGTCTGTTATCTTTTCATCACGACCAGAGGCAAGCTGGCAATTTGAAACAAAATTATGAAAAAAGGAGGAGAAAATAGGAACTGCTAATATGTCGGTATGAGGAGAGGACTGGGCCCCGCCTTCCTATGCCGAGCCCTGGACACAGTGGGTAGGAGTTCGCTGCTCCGGTGGCCGTGATAGGATCTGGGACTTGTAGCCTTCAATAATTTTTCCCTTTTGTTCAAAGTTTCAAACTATCTATGTTTGTTCGAAATGTATATGAAAAACTGCTGTATGTATGACAGAGAACAGATTATTTTGGCTTGAAAAAAAAAGAAAAAAAAGATGGGAGACAATAAGAAGAAAATGCGCATAAAAAAAAAGAAAAAAAGAAAAAAAACACACATACATACACAACACACACAACTTTCTCACACACACACACACACACACACACACACACACACACACACACACACACAGAGAGAGAGAGAAGGACTCTGACACTGACACATTTTATTGTCCATTCAGCCTTAAGGCCCTTTAAGAGAGAAAGAGACAGACAGACAGACAGACAGACAGACAGACACACACACACACACACACACACACACACAAAGATCCATGCTGTTGAAGACAGGGAAAGAAGAGCTATCATTCTCAGGTCAGGCCTGAAACCAGGCACAGAGACCATCTCCCCCCCCCACGTCCCGCCCCCTCCACCCCCCCCCCCCCCCCCCGCCACCCCAACGCTCGCACTTTCACATTCATACCCGTCACTCCCATCACCACCCACGTCTGTGTTCCAGTGTTCCATCCATCATGCACATGGATTCCATAAAGCCTCACCACCCTACCCTCCCACAACATCGCACGCACACTACGCGCACACTACACTACACACACACACACACACACACACACACACACACACACACGATGACGAAATTCTTCGCGCGGTCAATCGAAAAACTCCTACCCAATCAAACGAAGGCTTGCGATAAAAAGGGGGAGGGTCTCTAAGGTAACACAATCCGTAACCCCCCCCCTCCCCCCACCACATCCCCCCCCCCATTCTAATCTGACCAATCATCTCTGGAACAAAAAATGCCCCAATGCTTCACCAGTCAGTACTGACCCACGCACAATAATAACACGTGCTGTTTCTATTGCTACTCTCTCTCTCACACGCCACACAGGCACGCGCGCTTGCTTTTTGACGAAAAGGCGCCACTCAACTTTTGTTCGTAGTTAGGTAAGTGGGAAAGAGAGAGAGAGAGCGGGGGAGATGAATGGGATGGGGGGTCGGGGGAGGGGGGTGGGGGGTGGGGGGTTGAGATCTATATAAAAGCAAGTTGATCGTATTTGTTGCGTCCTTTTAAGAGTTGGGATATACCAGGGAGAGGGGAAAAGAACTACACAGTCTGATCAGACTGGATGTCGTTTTGTCCTATATAACAAGAGAGGGAGACACAGAGAGAGAAAAAAAGTAGTGCCGTAACTTTTTTTTTGTCAAGAAGACAGACACAGTAACGTATTTAAAGTGTAGAAGACTAAAGAGTTTACACCCCCAAACAAAAAGAAAGGAAAATTGTTCTTGGAAGTTCCGTTGTTTTTTTTTTTCTTCTTCAGTTGAATTAACTGAAGGGTGATTTCTTTGTTCAACTGAAGCATTTTGAGGACGACAGTTTACAACAACAAACAATAAAAAGGTGAGCAATATTTTTCGTTTTAAACCTTGATAAATATATAACCAATACAAATACAGCTGCAGAACAAGTTTTACTTCTTTTAAGTGTTCCACCATATTTATCAAAAAAAAAAAAAAAAAAAAAAAAAAAAAAAAAAAAAAATCTTAAGGAGCTGTAGCAGAATGGGTCAGGCGTTGGACTTGTGGCCCAGTGTTCACCAGTGATCTGGGTTCGAGGCCCCGTTTCGGCATGGTGTTGTGTCTTTGGGGAAAGGCACTGTACTCTGATTTTTCCACACCCCACCCAGGTGTGAACGGGTACCGGACTTTGGTCAGGGAAAGTTAAAACGGCGGAAGGAGAGGACTGGGCCCCGCCTTCCAATGCCCAGCCCTGGACACAGTGGGTAAAAAGAAATGAAATGAAATTATGGTGCTTAGAGCCTCGCCGACCACTAAGGCCATCTCAAGGCTATCGCCGCGTTAATAACTACAAGGATAAAAAAAACCCCAAACAATTAAAACGAGTCACCATTTCAAACTTTCCACTCCAAAGTTTAAAAAAAAAAACCCTTCCATAGTTTAAAACCTTCAAATCTGGTTAAAAATGTTCACTTCTTTTAAGAAGTCCATCAGCGCCCACGGAGGGACATCACGAAACAAGGTCTTCAAAGAAACCGCCGTGTAATGTCTGTGGGTAGGAGTTCACTGCCCTGATGGCCGTAAAAGGGCATGGGACCTGTCATCTTTTTAATGATATCTTCACCACCAAGCATTACTTTCAACAAAATCTCGATTTCATGTATTACCAATACGACTGGAGCCACTACATCAATTGGGAATTGAAGCTTTTGTCTGTGTGTTTCAACACTGTATCTTCTTCTGCTGTACTGCTTTTGTTTTAACCTTGGTTACTTAAAAAAAACAAAAACAACAACAATCAAACAAACAAACAACACCATGGATCAATGGCACTGTATCTATTTCTTCTGTCATACTTTTTTTTTCTTTCAACCTTGGTCCAACTACTTCAGTACCATGTATTACACCTACTTACGTACATATAGTGACGACGCTGATGAAATCATCAAAAGAAGGAAAATTACTATGGAAGGCTGAAAATTCACACATTAAAATAATTTTGATCTAGAGTGGTATAATAGACCGCTGGAGAGTTCCGCGGCCATCTTGGATCTTGCGCATGCGCATTTAACTTTTGCTCGAAATCGCGAGCAATGCCAAAGAGGATCGACATTGACAAAAGCAGCAAACATGTGCCGTCCTCCGTTTCTTCAGTTGATAGCCTCCACTGCTACAACCAACCTCTGTACAATATATGCACAATGAAAAAACAACAAAATGTGAACAAAAAAAATCGGAGAAAGAACCCTTCTGTTTCGTACGTTCTGCCTCTGTCGATCGCCTTGTTTTGTCAGGCGTGGTAGAGGACCCATGTCACTGAAAGGTGACCATTCATTGGTCTGTTATCCATGAACCTTCTGCTCTTAATGTTCGATGGTAGGATAGGCCATATTTTCTATACACCGCAGGAGGATTCCCCAGCTATTCTTAGCCATTGTCTTTTCTGTGTTTATACCACAAGAAAATTTTGTACTCTAAACTGACTGGCGGTGAAAGGGTTAATGATGTTTCCCTTCTATATATATCTATCACTCTGTTCTTGTTACTGTGTACATACAAATAAATGTGGAAGTTGCAGCCCACGAATGCATAAGACTCTGAAGAAGAAGGAGGAGGGGGAGAAGAATAAGGAGAAGGAGGAGGGGGAGAAGAATAAGGAGAAGGAGGAGGGGGAGAAGGAGAAGAAGAAGGAGGAGGAGGATGAGGGGGAGAAGAAGGAGAAGGAGGAGGAGAAGGCGGAGGGGGAGGAGGAGAAGAAGAAGGAGGAGGAGGAGGAGAAGGAGGGGAAGAAGAAGAAGAAGAAGCAGGAGGACGAGGGGGGTGGGGGGAAGGAAAAGAAGGAGGAGAAGGAGAAAAAGGAGACGACGACGACGACGACGAAGACGAAGAAGGAGACAAAGAAGGAGGAGGAGGAAGAGGAGGAGGAGGAAGAGGAGGAGGAGGAAGAGGAGGAAGGGCGGGAGAAGAAGAAGGAAGAGAAGAAGACGATGACGAAGAAGAAGACGAAGGAGGAGGAGGAGGAGGAGGAGAAGAAGGTGAAGAAGAAGGAGAAAGAAGAAATGAAGGAAAAGAAGGACAAAAAGGAGAAGAAGAGGAAGGAGGAGGGGGAGAAGAAGACGACAACGACGACGAAGAAGAAGAGGACGAAGATGGAGATGAAGAAGACGATGACAAAGAAGAAGACGAAAGAGAAGGAGGAGGAGGAGAAGAAGGAGGAGGAGGAGAAGAAGAAGAAAAAGGAGGAGAAGGAGGAGGAGGAGAAGAAGAAGGAGGTGGAGGAGAAGAAGGAGGAGGAGGAGGAGAAGAAGGAGGAGGAGAAGAAGAAGGAGGAGGAGAAGGAGAAGAAGAAGACGACGAGGAAGAAGGAGGAAGAGGAGGAGAAGGAGGAGGAGGAGAAGAAGGAGGAGGAGGAGGAGAAGAAGAAAAAGGAGGAGAAGGAGGAGGAGGAGAAGAAGAAGGAGGTGGAGGAGAAGAAGGAGGAGGAGGAGAAGAAGGAGGAGGAGAAGAAGAAGGAGGAGGAGAAGGAGAAGAAGAAGACGACGAGGAAGAAGGAGCAAGAGGAGGAAGAGGAGAAGAAGGAGGAGGAGGAGAAGAAGAAGAAAAAGTAGTGATACAAAATGAACGAATCTTTGTTCTGTTTTACAGAAATACCCCCAAACGAAAATCTACTGCTTCATTCTTCTTTGTTCAATTTCGTTATGGATTTGCAAGAGTGTGTGATTCTAAGTCTTACAAATTTAATTAGTTTTCTCCCATGCTGAGTCCCATATTTTGCCCGGTTCCAATTCCTATTCATCCCCCCCCCCTCCTTCACACACACACACACACACACACACACACACACACACACACACACACACACACACACACACACACACTATAATGAAACCAGTTTGGAGATGGATACTCGTAGATTTAGATTTATCTATGTATTCTTATTGTGTTTTGTTGGTTTGGATCTGCGATATATTCTTTGATTTTGAATTCACCCTCTCTCTCTTCCTGGCAAAGAAAGAATCAGATCAGAATGCAAAGATTTTTTTTTCAGGGAAGGGGATGGGGATGAGTATGGGTGGGGGGCGGCGGTGGTGGTTCTCTCTCTGTGTTTCTCTCTCTTTCTTTCTCCATCTCTGTCTGTCTCTGGCTTTGAAATGTAGAAGTTTGAAAATAGAAGGTGTTTTTTGGTGGTAATGAGGATGGGAGTGAAATTGTGTGTGTGTGTGTGTGTGTGTGTGTGTGTGTGTGTGTGTGTGTGTGTGTGTGTGTGTGTGTGTGTGTGTGTCTCCCCCCGCCCCCTCCGCCTCTCTCTGTCTCTCTCTTTATCCCTTTCTTTTTGTCTTGTTTTCAGTATCAAATGAGGCTGCATGTTGTCTTTTATTATTTCCATCAACAATAAAACAATCTGCAAGAAAAACATCTACAAACATCCTTAAGTTAGACAGTAGTGTGTTTATCTACAAAACATCCTAAAATTGCACAGTAGTGTATTTGTCTATCCATTTTTAGCAGGTCTATATTTCAGTGTCCGTAGTTAGACAGTAGTGTGTTTATCTACAAAACATCCTAAAATTGCACAGTAGTGTATTTGTCTATCCATTTTTAGCAGGTCTATATTTCAGTGTCCGTAGTTAGACAGTAGTGTGTTTATCTACAAAACATCCTAAAATTGCACAGTAGTGTATTTGTCTATCCATTTTTAGCAGGTCTATAGTTCAGTGTCCGTAGTTAGACAGTAGTGTGTTTATCTACAAAACATCCTAAAATTGCACAGTAGTGTATTTGTCTATCCATTTTTAGCAGGTCTATATTTCAGTGTCCGTAGTTAGACAGTAGTGTGCTTATCTACAAAACATCCTAAAATTGCACAGTAGTGTATTTGTCTATCCATTTTTAGCAGGTCTGTATTTCAGTGTCCGTAGTTAGACAGTAGTGTGTTTATCTACAAAACATCCTAAAATTGCACAGTAGTGTATTTGTCTATCCATTTTTAGCAGGTCTATATTTCAGAGTCCGTAGTTAGACAGTAGTGTGTTTATCTACAAAACATCCTAAAATTGCACAGTAGTGTATTTGTCTATCCATTTTTAGCAGGTCTATATTTCAGTATCCGTTCAGTTCATTCATGATTTTGGCCAGTACATGCTTCATGAGTTTGTGCAATCTGTTTTTGAAGAGTTATCACTTTGTCCACTCTATTAATTTTTTAAAAATTTAATCCCTTACAAATAAGGTTCTTTTCTTCTCTAACTCAGTTCTGATTATGTCTTTCACACGCAAATGCATTCTGTTACATGGAGGAAACCAAGAATACAGAGCAAAATGACGATCTTGTGTCCTGTCTTTTTTTGTTTTTTGTTCTTTTACCGAAGTTGCCCCATTTCTCTTGATTCTGTCTTCGTTATTGAGGATGTCCGCGCTTTTTGTGTCCGATTGATTGCTCTTTATCACCCTTTCTCACGGGTTTTTATTGCATTTTCAGGTGTATTAGATGTTTCCTATGTGTGTCCTCAACTCCAATTTCCCACCGCAGTTATTGTATTGACAAGGTGTGGCTGCGCTGTGAGGGGTTTGGTGTATGTGACTGAATGACAAGGACAACAAACAACAACAAACAAACAAACAACAGCAAAAATTCACACACAAACCCGAAACGAATTCAATATGTCCTTTTGACGGGTGTAACAGCCAAGTGGTTAAAGCGATGGACTGTCAATCTGAGTGTCCCGGGTTCGAATCTCGGTAACAGCGCCTGGTGGGTAAAGGATGGAGATTTTTCTGATCTCCCAGGTCAACATATGTGCAGACCTGCTAGTGCCTGAACCCCCTTTTGTGTGTATACTCACGCAAAAGATCAAATGTTCACGTAAAAGATCCTGTAATCGATGTCACTGTTCAGTGGGCTATGGAAACAAGAACATACCCAGCATGCACACCCCCGAAAACGGAGTATGGCTGCCTACTTGGCTGGGTAATATCGGCCATGTACGTAAAATCTCATTTGTCCACGATACGAGTGAACGTGAAAGTTGCAGCCAACGAACGCAAAAGAAGAATAATGACATTCATCAACAAACTTTCTTTCTTTCTCTCTCTCTCTCTGTGTCCCCCCCCTCTCTCTCTGTGTTTCTCTGTGTCTCTGTCTGTCTCCCTGTCTCACTTTCTCTGTCTGTCTGTCTGTCTCTCCCTGTCTCTGTCTGTCTGTCTCTCCCTGTCTCTGTCTCTGTCTCTCTCTCAACGTGCAGGAAGGGGAAGAAGAGGATTTAGAGGATTCAGAAATGCTGACACAAACGAGGTTCAATTGAATCGTTTATATTCTGGAAACTTTTGTATGCTCAAGTGGAACCAATATTGACCTATGGTACTGAAATGCTGGAACTGTATGACAGTAAAGATATCGAAAAAGTGCACACCTTCGCTTTCAAACGTTTCTCAAAATTAATGTACCCTTGCATGCACTGAATACCTTCTACGGGGAAATCGGAAGACAACCATCATAAATAAGATCGTTTGAGAAATGCATAACATATTGGTCAAATCTGATTAGTCTTCCTGCGTGAAGACTGTTAAATAGTGTATGTTATATTACAAATAACATACACTATTTAACAGTGTATGTTATGTTGCTAACTCGACTTATATCACCGATTGACATAAGTTTTACATTTGGGCCAACAGCAAAGTGAGAGCTGTATTATCAATGGTTTCTCCAGTCAATGGGAAATCATTTACAGCTTAGTCTTTTGTGAAGGACTATGACTCTCAAACTAGGAGGCAAAATTGCACTGGCTCTTAGTGCTGCAGCCTTGTGGGCTAGTTGGCCTTTGGGAACCATCCCAACACCGACTGTCCTAAAACACTCTTGACCGAGAGAGTGGGGATGTACTTGGGCAAGACACTCTCCACTATAATCAAGCTCTAGCCCAAATAGTCGGAACAGCAGTTGCCTCCTCTGCTGTTGTGATGGTCATAGTCGGACACGACTGACTATCATATCATGTTACAAAACAAGCGGGAGAGAGAGGGCAGGAAAACTGTGTATGGTCAAGAAAACATTAACTGTTCATGGATTTGGAATCGTGTGGATGTGTTAGGGAGTTAGATTTAGGAAGGTTTTATTTCAGAATTGAAAGACAAAAATAAGCTTCGTTACAAGCAATATTGGCATCATAGAATGGAAACCAGTGAAGAAAAAAAAAAAAGATCGGTTCTATAGTTTCAACAGTGTCATCGGAATTGAGAAATAACATACAGCGTTAT
>NC_134902.1:2610769-2638269 GCF_041734735.1 Babylonia areolata | reverse complement strand
ATTTCTCGATATCCCACGTTTTTCTCTCATTTCTCGCAATCCCACGATTTCTCTCTCAAAGTGAGAGAAATCGTGGGACTGGCGAGAAATCGTGGTCGTTCCCCTTCCATGTTTTCTCCCATTTGCGAGATATCGTGGGGGGGGGGGGGGGGGGGGGGGGGGGGGGCCTTCACGATTTCTCGCAATGCGTGAGAAATCGTGGTAAGTCCCCCTTATCTTAATAAAAAATATTTCCTTTGTCATCGGAGTTGGGTTCTTGTCTTTTCCCAATGCAAATCTAAGAGAAAAATGAGAGAGAGGAGAAGGAAAGAGAAAGAGGGGGGCGAGGTGAATGACGATAATGATGATGACCATGGTGTTATTGAAGACATCAACAGTAATGACACTGAAACACATCTAATTATCCTATTTCACATAAGATGGATCACTCCAACTCACTGACTTCAAATTCAACATAAAAATCAATAACAAACAATGAAATTAAGGCGAAGTACATAATTCAAACAGAAATATGATATAAGATAATATAGTACAATATATTATAACATAATAAGACTTGAACCAGGGATGTTAGGAATGACATAAAAATGATTCAACTCTCTACATAAATGTGAAAGAAAAAAAAAAGTTTCACAATGCTTTTTCCTACAAGGGTAAAAAAAACGAACAATAAAAACGTTACCACTTTAAGCTTTCCAATCAAAGCTTTAAAAAACCTTCCATGGTTTAAAACCTTCAAGTCTGATTAAAAATGTTCATTTCTTTTAAGAAGTCCATCAGCGCCCACGGAGGGACATCACGAAACAAGGTCTTCAAAGAAAGCGCCGTGTAATGTCTGTGTCTAACGTCATGCAGATCCCAACAGTCAAGGAGCACGTGCTTCACGGTGAGAGGCTCATGACAGGGAATACATCGAGGGGCCTCTTCCCCCTTCAACAAGTAAGAATGAGTAAAAAAAAGTGTGCCCCGCATGCAGTCTGCACAGCAAAGACTCCTCCTTTCTGTTCTTCACCCCCGATGGGAGGGTCTCTTTTAGGTCTGGACGAATTTGAAACAGCTTGGTGTCCGTCTGGGTTGACTATATCGATGCATATGTTCGCAAAATTTTGGATACATTATTAATTTCCACTCATGACAGAGTAAATCTTCGGACCCAACTAATTTTCATTGCATGTATAGACTGTCTTATTTCAGGTTGCAAACTCCACCCCCTTTTTCCCTTCTCTCTTTCCCTCCCTAACAATCTCTCACTACCCCCTCTCTCTCTCCTCTCCCCCCTCTCTCTTTCTTCCCTTTCTATTCCTATCTCGCTCCCCCCTCTCTCTCTCCACCTCTCTCTCCCCGCTCCCTATCTCGCTCCCCCAATTTATCTCTCCCTCTCTTCCTCCTCTTCCCCCTCTCTCTCCCACCTCTCTCTCTTTCTCAGACACATCTTGAATAAATCATCGTCATCGTTATCGGAGGCAAATTGAATTTCAGATCGGCAATGATTACGAACACGGTAGAAGCTTCAACATAGCTGTTCAACAAAATATTTTCTGTCTGACTCTGTTGCTACCACCTTCTTCCTCCTCCTCCTCCTCCGCCTCCTCTTCCTCTTCCTCCTTATTCTTCTCTCTCTCTCTCTTTGCTTCTTTAGTGTTTAAAAAACGTCTGTTTATTTCTGCTTGCCTGCCTCCCTCCCTCCCTGTGTGTGTGTGTGTGTGTGCGCTAGCCAGTGGTTCCTTTTTGGTATATTCCCAGATTTCATTGTTCCCACACTGACAGTTTTATCGCACCATATAGGAACCGCCCACATTATGGATATCTAATAAAATACGGGGACTCTCTTCAGATCTGTTCGTGCTAGATGTATCAGATTGCGGCAATGAATTACTGTCTTTTCTTCTGTCTTACTTCTTCTCTTTTCTCTTGTCTGTCGTTTGATTGTCTGTGTAGAGGGCTTTGATTTGTCTCTGTACAAGATTCACCGCTATAAATGTACATTTTTTTTCTCTAAAAAACAACAATAATGATAATAATGATGATGATGGTAATAATGATAATAATAATAATAATAATAATAATAAGAAGAAGAAGAAGAAGAAGAAGAAGAAGAAAAATTGATCATTCATTTACTTGTTCTTTTTTTTCTTTAATTGTCTTTCCGTTTGGACAATTCTTTTCCCATTTTCCTATCGTAATCATCATTGCACACACACACACACACACACGCGTGCGCGCGCGCGCACACACACACACAGAGTAGTGCCTAGAAATTGCAAATTACAATACAGTATAAATGCTTCCAGGAATGTGTGTGCACAAACTTATTTGTAATAAAAAATCCTCTTCTTGGTGTTGGTTTTTCTTTTCTTTTCTTTTTTCAAATTCTCCTTTTCCTTATTTCTTCTTCTTCTAATCATGTGGAGTGATGGCCTAGAGGTAATGCGTCCGCCTAGGAAGCGAGAGAATCTGAGCGCGCTGGTTCGAATCACGGCTTAGCCAGACCTTGAGTGGTGGTCTGGACGCTAGTCATTCGGATGAGACGATAAACCGAGGTCCCGTGTGCAGCATGCACTTAGCGCACGTAAAAGAACCCACGGCAACAAAAGGGTTGTTCCTGGCAAAAGTCTGTAGAAAAATCCACTTCGATAGGAAAAAACAAATAAAACTGCACGCAGGAAAAAGTACAAAAAAATGGGTGGCGCTGTAGTATAGTGACGCGCTCTCCCTGGGGAGAGCAGCTCGAATTTCACTCAGAGAAATCTGTTGTGGTAAAAAGAGATACAAAATACAAAATAATGCATTTTGTCAGTAAAACGTACGTTCATTTTTCTCGTTACTTCGCTCTCTCTCTCTCTCTCTCTCTCTCTCTCTCTCTCTCTCTCTCTACTATTGATGCATGTTGTTATTTGTATTATGAACCCCCATGTCATTAGGGCTGTAAAGCTATTGACATTAAAGTGTTCAGTGTTCTCTCTCTCTCTCTCCCTGTCTCTCATTCTGCCTCTTTCTCTCTATCTCTGTCTCCACCACAAAATACCCATGCTGGAAACTGGAAACCTGCATTTCTCTTCTTATCTTTCTGACGTTACCCTGTCTTTCTCTCTCTTTTCTCTCTGTTTCACTCTGTCTCTACCAACTCACGATAGCAGGTGTTCAATGTGTGCACGGACAAACAGTATTGAGGACGAAATGCATTTTGTTTTTGACTGCCCAGCGTATGCAGATATTCGCAGAGGATACAAATTATTCAGTGAATCAGTTGCAAGAAGAATTGATCTTAGAGCAATACTCTCAACTGAACGTGAAGAAGCAATTATTTCTTTCGCAAAATTCGTTTCAGAAGCTAGCGATTTTCGTAGAAAGAATACCAATATCCAGTGCAATATTTAGTGCGTGATGATAAATGTATGTTGTAGATGTGTGTGAATGTATGAGTGGTTGTCCGTCAGCGTGTGGCGAGTGTGGATGAGCATATTTTGGTTCATTATTGACTTTGCTTTTGGATAAGTGTTTCTATTTCAGCCAAACAATTTTGGTCAATGCTTATAGGCACTATGTTTTGTAACCCCCTTGCCAAAAGGGTATCTTTGCCAATGGCAATAAAATCAGTGTCAGTGTCAGTGTCCCTCTACCAACTCACAAAACCCGTAATTGCTGTACCCCCACACACCCCTTCTCTCTTTCTCAAGTCAAAGACTGTCAGTGTGATTGAGAAATTGACGAAATCAACTCGTGAATGACTTATGCAGGCGTTTGTGGGTTTTATGAAGCGATTGTTCGATTCTTCTAAGAAGTATCCTCTCTCTCTCTGTCTCTGTCTCTCTCTCTCTGTGTCTCTCTCTCTCTCTCTCTGTGTCTCTCTCTCTCTGCCCAACGCTCTCTCTCCCCGCGTCATCCCTCCCCCCCCCCACCCCCAACAACACACCCACAGTTAGAAACTGAAAGCAAGATTTGTGACGATTGTCACAGAGCTGCAGATCACTGGGAGAAACATCATCAACAACAACAACAAAACACAGCATCTCCCGCTGAGAATCTCGGGTTGCCCCCAACAGCACGTCACAGAAGGAGGGGGAGGGGGTGCCGGGGGGTGGGGGGTGGGGATGGGGGGTGACTGGCCACAAAGAACCAACCGCTTGAGGAGGGCGTCACCATGGTGTGTGATGCCGCACACTTCCTGCCGGCCCCTCGGGGCTTGTTTCTGATCAGCGGGGTGGCTGCTCCAAGCTGAGTATTCACGCGTGATGGTGTCATGATGCTATCAGGACATCCGTATTGTTAAAACATTCATTAGACATCTTATATCATACCCGACGGGCGCGATAGTCGAGTGGTTAAAGCGTTGGACTTTCATTCTGAGGGTTTCGGATTCGAATCTCGGTAACGGCGCCTGGTGGGTAAAGGGTGGAGATTTTTCTTATCTCCCAGGTCAACGTATGTGCATGCCTACTTGTGTCTGAACTCCCTTCGTGTGTATACGCAAGCAGAAGATCAAATTCGCACGTTAAAATTCCTGTAGTTCATGTCAGCGTTCGGTGAGTTAAAGAAACAAGAATATACCCAGCATGCACACACACCCAAAACGAAGTATGGCTGACTACATGGCAGGGTAAAAACGGTCATGCACGTAAAAACCCACTCGTGTACATACGAGTGAACGTGGGAGTTGCAGCCCACGAACGAAGAAGAAGAAGATATTATACTCACCCCCACATTAATGGACATTGTCGATGCACCTTTCATTGTGAGTAAATATAAAAAAAAAATAGAAAATGAATATATCAAATGCTGGAAAGATAAAAGAGAAAAAAACATTAAAGCTAAAATTTTACAATACGATTGTAGCAGAGTACAAAACTGAAACCTATCTTTTAAATATATCAGATACAAAACACAGACAAGCTTTAACGAAACTCAGAATAAGCTCGCATGACCTAAAGATTGAGAAAGGTAGATATTTAAATATTCCACAAGAAGACAGATTGTGCAACAAGTGTAATATCCTGGAAGACGAAATCCATCTTCTTGATCATTGTATTAAATATAAAACAGTAAGGCAACAATTTTTAAAGGATATTCAAAATTCGAATAACACAAGACATATTCCCAGTCAGGTGATGCTAACAGATGATGAATATATACAAACAAAATTGGGAAAATTTGTTTATGAATGCTGCTGCAATTTACTGCATTAACTGATTGATTAATTGTGTGTTTTTCATTCGTTCATTCATTTACCATTGCACTTGTGTCTTATAAACCTTACATGACAATAAAATCTATTCTATTCTATTCTAGCGTGCAGTGATGGCTGAAGCAGCTGATGTGGTCTTATTTCTTGTGGTGGTCGCGACCTTCCCGTGTTTCTCTTACTTCCATTTTGTTTTTCCGCGTTTGATCCTTTTTTTTAACACAACTTTTTATCTTTCCTTCTTATTGAGTTTTCATACATTTTTGTATGGGGAATACCTGTTTGTGCTTGTTTCCTCATTGTTACGAAACACACACACACACACACACAAAACCATACAAAAAAAAACAAAACAACAACAAACAAACAATCAAAACATTACAAAAACCCATTCATTCTCTCGTTACTTCTCTGTCTGCGTCTGCGTCTCTCTGTGTGTGTATCTTTCTCTCTGTATCCATGTCTCTCTGTATGTCTCTCTTTCAATCCCCCCTCTTTCTTTCAAGAGCTAGATGAAAAAAAAATTGTTTAGCTTACTCTATTGCTCTCAGAAAATAACAATCAATCAATTGCAATTCAGTCGAATTCTCTGTCTGTCTCTGTCTCTCCCCCCCATCCCCCCACTCACCCCAATAAAAATACACTGGAAAGAAAAAAGAAGGAAATATGTATATTATCACTCTCTCCCCTGCACCCTCCCTCTCACCATCCCTCTCTCCCCCACATCAGCACACCACCAACACACCCACACACATGGGTAAGGAAACACGATTTGTGACCATTGTCATGGAAAAGCCACAGTGCCACTGATCAATAGAGACAAAAACAAACAAAAACAAAACAAACAGAACAAAACACAGCATCTCCCGCTGAGAATCTCGGGTTGCCCCCAACAGGACGTCACAGAAAGGTGGAGGGGGTGGGGGTATGGGGGGGTGGGGGGTTGGAGGCTTGGGGGGGGGGAGGGGAGGTGACTCCGGCCACAAAGAACTAACCACTTGACGAGGGGGTCACCATGGTGTGTGATGGCGCACGTGTGTGTGTGTGTGTGTGTGTGTGTGTGTGTGTGTGTGTGTTTGATCAGTTGGCCGGACGCTCCAAGCTAAGCAACCAGGCGTGATGGAGTGCAAGGTTCGTATCGTGTTATCATGACGTTCACGTTCTTTTTTTTTTTTTTTTTTTTTTTTTTTTTGACAAGAAATGATTATCACTTGCTCTTGCACATGATCTTAACTGTCGTGGTGGTCGTGATAGGTTTCTGCCTCTTCTTTCCTGCCCCTCCCAACCCCACCCCCCTCCGGCTCCCTTTCACACACACACACACACACACGCACACATTGAATACACAGGAGCGCGCGCACGCGCACATACACATACGCGTGCACATTCTCATATGTGCACACACACACAGAGAAATACATAGACACACAGAGAAGCGCGCGCGCACACACACGCACACCTACACACACCCATCCGCCACACACACACACACACACTGTCTCTCTCTCTCACACGCTCACCCACGGCTGTTCCCCCCACCCCCCCACCCACACAACACACACATTCTCTCTCTCTCCTCTCTCTCTCTCACCCCTCCACACTCCCACTCCTCCACCCCCTTCCCAATGTCCCCCCCCCCCTCTTTACACCCATCACCAAAGTGAGTACCCAAGGGAGAAGCCGTCCACTTAAAGAAACAAGATGACCCAGACCTATGGTCCCACTCACGAACGGTCGGGCAATTTTCTTTCTCTCAGTGGTGGCCTGGGTGTGCTTTGCTCTGGGAGGGATGGGACGGGGGGAAAATAACCCACCACCAAAAGCGAGGTCCCAGGTCCCGTGAGAAGCGTGCGCGTTGCGCACGTAAAAGGACTCAAGACTACTGAAGAAGAATTGAATGATTGATCGACGTGGATACTTATACAGCGCCTATCCTCGGTCGGAGACCAAGCTCTAAGCGCTTTTCAAACTCGGGGTTATTTGCACAACAGGCTGCCTACCTGGGTAGAGCCGACTGACGGCTGTCACTGGGCGCTCATCATTCGTTTCCTGTGTCATTCAATCAGGGTTTTTTTAGAGCTTGGTCTCCGAACAAGGATAGGCGCTATATAGATATCCATATCATCATCATATCAATAATGATAATATGAACAACAATAGCAATGATAATAGCATATAAACACGCCAATGATTACTATCGTTATCATCGTTATTATCACTGTTATTATCATTATCATTACTTACAAATAATAAGGCCAGGAGATGAAATGATTAACAACTAGTAAAGAGTGGTAACTCTCTCCATTCACAAGGTACACAACTTCAAGTCAGTGCTGCTTACGCTACCGATTCAGCTAGCACACAGGTAAATAAAAGGTACATTAGAACAAACCCAGACACTTCCTCAAACAAAGGAAGCGCCAGGCCTGTCCTTATATTGATCACTTGACATGTGCACACAGCAGCAAAGACAGAAGAAATGTGCAAACACAAATTAGCTTTTATTCAAGACTGGCATAGCCTCTTTAATCCTGAACAAGCCACACAGAACACATGGACAATACAGAACACACGCATGGTTGCCTCGGTGGTTTTTCAACTGGAAATTAACAAATAATGAGGCCAGGAGATGAAATGATTAACAAATAGTAAAGAGTGGTAACTCTCTTCATTGACGTCCCCCTCTCCCCTTGACCCCCACACGCCCACCCCACCCTTCCCTTCACACTTGACACTGCAGCTGACTCCTGTCTTTACATGTCCAGCATTGACCATCGGCTCTCGTGGCGCTGTGTTTCAGATGATGGCCTCTACTCTGTCCGTGGTGCTGGCCACCACCCTACTGCTGACCCTGCTACCCGGCCCCGCCACCCCTAGAGCCAGCCGGCCACTGACCAGCTCCGAGGTGGACGACATCCTCTACGACATCCAGGACGTGATGGACGTGCTCCTGGACTCCTCCTCCGCCACACACCCAGGGGACTCCTCCTCCTCCCCTCCTCTTCCTCCTCCTTCATCCGGCATGCTCGGCGCTCCGTTGGTTCGATTCCCGCCAGGCAGGGTGCTGGTCTCCAACGGTCGTTCCCTCCCTGCTCTTTCTCCATCGTTGTCGTCCCAGCAGCGTGACGAGTCGTCTCTCCTCCCCCCCTCCTTCCACACCTCTGAGGAGAGAGGTTTGCTCAAGAGAGTCCGCGCCGCCGCCGGAAGGTCCGGAACGTCTTGGCCGCAGGGTGTCGTCAGCTCCGGGCCTGTAAAACGAGGGGAGGTCAGTCTGTGTCACCTGCTGGGCTTCCCGATGGGCGCCGGATGTTCCGCCGGGCGCCAGAACCGGAGCCGGATGTGGAGCGTTCCGGAAGCACGGTCGGGCTCCACGGGACTGCTGACCGCCGAACGCAAGAGCTCGCCGTCTCTCTACCTCTTCGGCGGCGCCATTGGACGTTAGGCGGCGTCACGTGTGTGCGGGTCACGTGACTTTGTGTCACCCCTTCACTGCAAAATGCGGGACTGGAGTGTGAAGCGGAACGAAAAGAAATGCAGAACGATCCTCCCTTCGAGAGAATGGTGCCTTTATTATTTTTTTTTTCCTTTCCCCACTCCCTTCTCTGAGCAGGAAATCAAAAGAAATGAGCGATTTTATCTCCCCTTTCAGGTGCCAGCTTGGCGATACCCAGAATATGCGTAGTTGACTTGTTTTGTTTTTATTCATCACTTTTGCAACAAACTCAAATATGTTATAAAAGTAAGGTGTTCTGAATAGCGAAATCTCACCCATTTTGCAGACAGCTTGTGTTTCAATGCCAAAATTGTGCATGATTAGTTGATTATGTTTTTGTTTGCTTGTTTGTTTTGATTTTGTTTGTTTTTTCAGTATTTCTACGATATATTGAATCTGGTATACAGGTAAAATCCCAAGTAGTATCAGTATCAGTAGCTCAAGGAGACGTCACTGCGTTCGGTCAAATCCATACACGCTACGCCACATCTGCCAAGCAGATGCCTGACCAGCAACGTAACCCAACGCGCTTAGTCAGGCCTTGAGAAAAAAGAAAAAAGAAAAAGAATTGTAGGAAGAATTATAAGAAGCAGACTCGGTGTCTTGAAGAGGTTTACATTTGATTAGTTTGGACTGAATCCGTATGTGTTTTGAAGATGCATGTACCAAACACACACTAACCCACATACACACTCCCCCCCTCATCATCTCTCTATCCCTCTCTCTCTCTCTCTCTCTCTGTGTACACCCCCCATAACATACGCAAGCTATATTTTCCTTGGATAAATCTTTGGACAAAGCAAATGGAAAGAAACAAAATAGTCTTTGTGTTTGTTGCAAATGTAAAAGATGCAAAAAAAAAAAAAAAAAAAAATGTCTGTACAACATACACAAACCGCACTTTTGATATTTTCTTCCATGAATGTTTTAACAATGCAAATGTATAGAAATGGATTATGATTTGTGTTTAACACGAGTTTAAAAGGGGCATGTGAACATTGTACAACTATGAAAAAAAGTCAATACAGTTATGTCAGAAAATTAACTTTCTTTCTATTTGACGGTTTTACAGAGATTGAAAAAAAAGGGGGCGTGGGTGGGTGGGGGTGCGGGGGGTGGGGGTGGGGGGGGGGGCGGTGGGGGGTTGCTCAGCATAGGAAGGCGGGGCCCAGTCCTCTCCTTCCTTGAACGACTGGTCGGGCAACCATAGCGATTCACTGCTTGGTAGAGAGAGAGAGAGAGAGAGAGAGAGAGAGAGAGGGGGGGGGGGGGGAATTCGGAATACGTGCCTTTCCCCAGGACACAACACCATGCCGAAACGGGGGCCTCGAACCCTGATTACTGGTGAACACTGGGCCACAAGTCCAACGTCTGACCGACTCTGTCAGCGTGTCTCCACAACGATAATATCAACATAATGACACTGCCAACCACACCACAACGATAATATCAACATAATGACACTGCCAACCACACCACAACGATAATATCAACATAATGACACTGGTAACCACACCACAACGATGATATCAACATAATGACACTGCCAACCACACCACAACGATGATATCAACATAATGACACTGCCAACCACACCACAACGATAATATCAACATAATGACACTGGTAACCACACCACAACGATAATATCAACATAATGACACTGGTAACCACACCACAACGATAATATCAACATAATGACACTGCCAACCACACCACAACGATGATATCAACATAATGACACTGCCAACCACATCACAACGATAATATCAACATAATGACACTGGTAACCACACCACAACGATAATATCAACATAATGACACTGATAACCACATCACAACGATAATATCAACATAATGACACTGATAACCACACCACAACGATAATATCAACATAATGACACTGCCAACCACACCACAACGATAATATCAACATAATGACACTGCCAACCACACCACTCACCACCACACAACCGTTCATGACTCGATAATAGCAACATAATGACATTGATAACCACACCACAACGATGATATCAACATAATGACACTGCCAACCACACCACAACGATAATATCAACATAATGACACTGGTAACCACACCACAACGATAATATCAACATAATGACACTGATAACCACATCACAACGATAATCGATAATATCAACATAATGACACTGATAACCACACCACAACGATAATATCAACATAATGACACTGCCAACCACACCACAACGATAATATCAACATAATGACACTGCCAACCACACCACAACGATGATATCAACGTAATGACACTGCCAACCACACCACAACGATAATATCAACATAATGACACTGGTAAGCACACCACAACGATAATATCAACATAATGACACTGGTAACAACACCACAACGATAATAGGAACATAATGACACTGATAACCACACCACAACGATGATATCAACATAATGACACTAATAACTGTACCACAACGATAATATCAACATAATGACACTAATAGCTGTACCATAACGATGATATCAACATAATGACACTGATAGCCACAACACAACGATGATATCAACATAATGACACTGACAACAACGACAATATCAACATAATGACACTGACAACCACACCACTCACCACCACACAACCGTTCATGACTCGATAATAGCAACATAATGACATTGATAACCACACCACAACGATAATATCAACATAATGACACTGCCAACCACACCACAACGATAATATCAACATAATGACACTGATAGCCACACCACAACGATAATATCAACATAATGACACTGATAACCACATCACAACGATAATATCAACATAATGACACTGATAACCACACCACAACGATAATATCAACATAATGACACTGATAGCCACACCACAACGATAATATCAACATAATGACACTGATAGCCACACCACAACGATAATATCAACATAATGACACTGATAACCACACCACTCACCACCACACAACCGTTCATGACTTTCAGCGCCACGAGTCCACGTTTGACATTTGAGATTATTGTACCAAGCTTTTTCGTCAGTTCAGTTATATAAAGCAACAATGCCGTCTCCGTCTCTCTCTCTTCCTCTCTCTCGTCTCCGTCTCTCTCTCTTCCTCTCTCTCGTCTCCGTCTCTCTCTCTTCCTCTCTCTCTATCTTTCGTCTGTTCGATTGAAAATCGCATCAATGCCCCCCCCCCCCCTCCCCCCACTCCCTTACCCCTCCCAACCTCTCTCTCTCTGTTTTTTTCTTCTTTTTTTTTTCTGACTCTGTCCATCTGTCTGCACCCCACCCCTCCTCCACTTCACACACACTTCCATTAACCTCTCCCTCTTCTCTCTTAAACTTTGTCAGATCATGATTTGCTTATTGTCGAGAATCACACCAATCTATGTTATTATTTTCATTTTCACAAGCAGTTTTACGGTAGCTTCGAGGTGTCTCCAAAAAGAGGGTGAAATACCGTAAACCTGGAAATAAACCATGAAGTGATGAACACCAGCCCGGGGTTTTCATTTCAGTTCTGCAGTTGAACATGATGGCTGTGGTGTGTTAATAAACTCCCCTTTCTCTCTCTGTCTCTGTCCATGTCTCTGTCTCTCCCCCCTCGCTCTCTCTCTATCTCTCTCTCCCTTGCTCTGTCCATCTCTGTATGTCTGTCTTCCTCTGTCTCTTTCTGTTCCTTCTCCATCTCTAAATGTGTGTGTGTGTGTGTGTGTGTGTGTGTGTGTGTGTGTGTGCGTGCGTGCGTGTGTGTGTGTGTGTGTGTGTGTGTGTGTGTGTGTGTGTGCGTGTATGTGCGTGCGTGCGTGCGTGTGTACGTGCATGTATGTGTATGCGCCCGCGCGTTCGTTCGTTCGTTCGTCGTTCTTTTGTTTAACTCTCTCCATACGAACGGCGAAAAAGACGACGTTAACAGCATTTCAGCCCAATTACCATCATCAAAATATAAAACAGTGCAAGCGGAAGGCTCTTATACTGAAGAGGTGAATGTTGACAAAGAATACCACAGTTCTGACGACGGAAGCTAAATGTTGGGTCATTCAGACACCCACTGGACATCCGAGGGGTCTGTGTAGAGGAGAAGAGAGGACTGGCCGTACTGAGTGAGTTAACGTCTATCCACAATTGTCAGACGAAAACCCATCCTCTTCCCCTTCCCCACCCATGTCTCATGTCCTCACTACTTTCCCTGCTCCGCTCTCCTCGACTGGAATATGGAAAAACAAGAGAGGCAAGGCCTTCAAGACTCACTTGTGATATGTATTGAGTATAATTTCAAAATGTAATGTTGTACTATGTTAGGTTCTTTTTTTTTGTTTTTTTTTTTTTGGGGGGGGGGGGGGGTGAGGGGGGGGGGGGTGTTGGTTTTTTTTTCTTCTTCTTCGTTGAATTATGTTCTGGAATTTGTATTTTTGTTCGACGGATTCTGATTCAAAGGAATATGTAGTACCCAAAAGTTGTCCTCATTCATCAACCGATCTATAAGTTAATCAATAATCTATTGCTTATTCAACCGACTGACGATCTATTAATCCCTTAAATCAATGGTGTATTGATTAAACGCACAGTTTGATTAATCGATCATTAGTACTAAGTAATCAATTCATTCATGTATGTTCATGTATTCATTTTATTTTGCTATTTCAACCACTTCAATTTGATTAATGATCTGTCAATTAACCAATAAATTAATCAACAAATTAAAGATATGTGTATTAAAAGATTGTTCGATTTATCAATCGACATTATTTATTAATCAAGCAATCAATGCATTTATTTCCTTGTCTTCATTTTGTTTTGCTTGTTTCAATAATTCTAATTACTTATTTATTCTTCGGAGCATGGACTGTCAAACCACGCAAGTATTTTGTGTGCAGTTCCTGTATGAACAAAAGGGGAAACTGTGTTATTAAATGGTTGGATCAACTGCAGTGTCATTGTACTATTCTGATAATATTAAAAGTTCTTGCCTTTTTTTTTCTCTCTCTCTCCCCTCTCTGTCTGTGTTTTTCTGTCTGTCTCTCCCCCTTTCTTTCTCTCTTTTTATCACTATTTCACTCTCTCTCTCCCTTTCTCTCCCTCTCTCTGTCTCTCACTATTTCACTCTCTGTCTCTCCCCCTTTCTCTACTCTCTCTCTCTTTCTCTCTGTCTCTCACTATTTCACTCTCTGTCTCTCCCCCTTTCTCTACTCTCTCTCTCTCTCTCTCTTTTTCTCACTATTTTACTCTCTGTCTCTCCCCCTTTCTCTCTCTCTCTTTTTCTCACTATTTCACTCTCTGTCTCTCTCCCTTTCTCTCTCGTCTCTCTCAGAAGGTAAGAAAGATGAATTCAGAAAACAACGTAATCTTATAAATGCTTTGAAACGTTCAGAAAAAAAGAATTATTTTCAAGAACTTATTTCCACAAAATCCAATAATAAACTGATTTGGAAAGCTATAAATCAGTTAAATAATAAACATAATATCACGCAATCCACAACAACTAACGACATATCAGCAGAAAACCTAAATACACATTTTTGTAATGTAGCTAACTCAACAGTAGGAACAAACACGTCATCCCTTAATTCACTTGATATTCTCGAAACCTTTTGTAACACTAAAAATATTTCATCACACCTTGATATCCCTCTTATGGATGTACATGAAGTTTACTATGCTCTTTCCCACTTAAAGCAAACAGGTTCGAAAGGTATTGATGGTATAGATGGAAAGATATTAAAACTCTCTGCTCCTATAATTGCCGAAACACTTACTTATGTCTATAACCAATGTATCACAAAAAAGATAATTCCTAAATCTTTTAAAGTCGCGAAAGTAGTACCCATTTTTAAGTCAGGAGACTGTACAGGTCCTTCCAATTACAGACCAATTTCAATCTTATCAATACTGTCAAAACCTTTAGAAAAACACATTAAGAAACATATCCTTAATCATTTCAATCACTACAAATTATTCCATCCAAATCAGTCTGGTTTCAGGTCCAAGCACTCCTGTCATACAGCACTCACTAACTTAGTCGAACAATGGCTCACAAATATAAACAATAATGAAATTACTGGTGTTCTCATGGTGGATTTTATGAAGGCATTCGATGTGATAGACCGCACTCTTCTTTTGAAAAAAAACTAATATTATATGGCTATCAGACAGAAGACAAATTGTATCTATGAATGAATCTCAATCCTCTTTACAGTCTATCTATTACGGAGTTCCTCAGGGTTCAGTTCTTGGTCCAATATTGTTTCCTGTTTATATAAATGATTTGCCTCTATTTATTAATGCATTATGTGAGATGTTTGCAGACGATACAACAATACATACAAATCACACTACAATAGACAAAGTGTACTATGCTCTGCAACAAAGCATTAATGACATAGATGGTCCAATTTAAATCAGAATGCGTCTCCATCCAAATTAAACGAAATGTCTCATACTCATCACCAGACAGATACGCCAAAATGTTTCACACAACCTTTCACCCTTTTCCATAAATGGTCATCCAATAGAAGAAGTTGATAATCATAAAATTCATTGATAACAACTTATCTTGGTCCAGTCATATTATGTCATTATGCAAAACCCTATCCAAAAAGATTTATCAGCTTTCCAGAATTAAACATTTTCTTGATTTGCATTGTCGAAAATTATTCTTTTTTGCTTATATTGAATCACATATTAACTATGCGTCAACACTTTGGGATTCAGCTAGCGATAATATACTAAAACCTTTACTAAGTCTGCATAGACGAGCTCTTAAATTAATCCTTCTGAAATTTTCATCATTGACTGCTGACGACTACTGACATTTAGATATTCTTCCCCTAAAACTTAAACTTGAATACAACAAAGCACTTTTTATTTTTAAAATCATGTCTAATTATGCTCCATCTTTGCGAGATAGATTTCCCACCACGCTAGTCCGCCAGACCAACAAGATTAAGATCCCCATTCAAGAGTAGATCTGTTTAAATCCAGTCTCATTTATTCAGGAGGCTGTTTATGGAACAATATTTCATCCAATCTTAATGTTTAGAAAAGCATTCAAGAATTCAAAAAAACATTACCATACACACCTTATGGACAAATATGTCAACAATCCTACTTAACTTGACTTTATCTTATTGAATACGCATATATAGTTTAATTGTATGTCTAACCGCTATCGCACTACTTAATGGTATACAACCACAATCAGTGTCCTGAATACTTTTTTTGTGTGTGTTTTTTTTTGGGGGGGTGGGGGTGGGGGGGGCTTGGGAGGGGCTGTGTGTTTCTTTTGTTTGTTTGTTTTTTGTTTTTTTGGAGGGGGGGGGGGGGGTGTGTGTGATCTTTTTCCTTCATGATATGATGTTTGTATCATGATTATGTAGATGTGCATGTTTAAATGTGAATGTGAATGTCATGTCTTTATTTCTTCATCTCTTTGCTACTTTGTGGATGTTTTGATTCATTTTCATTTTCCATTTGCCCTGAGGGCTGGATGAAAAAAAGCACATGTATGCTTATTCCACTTCCCTCAATAAAAAACTTCGTTCGTTCGTTCTCTCTCTCTCTGTCTCTCACTATTTCACCCTATCTCTCTCCCTTTCTCTCTGTCTCTGTCTCTCACTATTTCACTCTCTGTCTCTCCCCCTTTATCTCTCTCTCTTTTTCTCACTATTTTACTCTCTGTCTCTCTCCCTTTCTCTCTCTCTCTTTCTCACTCTTTCACTCTCTGTCTCTCTCCCTTTCTCTCTCTGTCTCTCACTATTTCACTCTCTATCTCTCTGTCTCTCACTCTTTCACTCTCTGTCTCTCTCCCTTTCTCTCTCTGTGTTCCTCACTATTTCACTCTCTGTCTCTGCCCCTTTCTCTCTCTCTGTGTCTCTCTCCCTAGTCCTGTCTGTCTGTCTCTATCACAATCACACACACCCCACACACATCACACACACAGACACAGACACACACAGACACCACACACACACATCACGCACATATATCACACACACATTACACACACACACATCACACACAGCCACACACACATCACACACACATCACACACACACATCACACACACACAACCACACACACACATCACACACACACACAACCACACACACATCACACACACACACACAACCACACACACACACGCACACACACAGAGAGAAAACGTAGGCTATATTTTTCTTCTGTAAATGTTTTCTGTTTCCCTCTGTCTGTCTCTGTACGGGAGGGAGGGTGTGTGCGTGTGTGCGGGTGTGTATGTGTATGCGCGTGCCTGCGCGCGTGTGTTTATGTGTATGTAGATGTGTTTATGTGTGGAAATAGGATGAGAGAGAGAGAGAGAGAGAGAGAGAGAGAGAGAAGTCAGACAGACAGACAGACAGAGAGAGATATCCTTTCTTTTATTATTTCCCTAAAATTTGGAAAACGATTCAGGTCGACCCTGGACATACAATTTGACATCAGCACACGCGCGCGTGTGTGTGGGCGCGTGCGTGTTTGTGTGGGTGCGTGCACGTGTGCGATCGGATTAGCGCGTGGGTATTTGGGTGTGGTTTGGACAATTTAATCTGACTGGACAACCTGACAGCGGTCACTGCGGGCATAATAATGTGATACTTTCCGACACGATGCGGACCCAAAATTAGCTCTCTCTCTTTGCCGGGTTACTAGCCTGTTTAGCTAACAGCTCACGTTACTGCGTGAAGAGTAAAAATCTCACGAAAAAGTGGGGCTATTCGCTTTTTTCAGTCGCTGGAAGGAGAGAGAGGAGAGAGAGAGGGGGAGGAGAGAGAGAGACGGAGACAGAGAGGTGGGGGGAGGGGGGAGGGAGACGGATTGAGAGAGAGAGAGAGAGAGAGAGAGAGAGAGAGAGAGAGACTTCGACACTTTCCTGTCATCAGCTGACGGGACAATGTGACAGGAGGGTACAGCATCTTTTTCCAGTCATGCGACTCCTACGTTTGTAGGACGGGAAAAAAAAAAAAATTCAGCAAGTATTCTAATATGGAGGGTGAGAGAGAGAGAGAGAGAGAGAGAGAGAGAGAGAGAGAGAGAGAGAGAGAGAGACAGACAGACAGACAGACAGACAGACAGACAGACAGACAGACAGACAGACAGACAGAAACCTAGAGACACAAAGACAACAACACAACGAACTTTCGTTTTTTTTCTTTTGCTTTCTTGTTGATTTTCTCAAGCAGACACGCAGACAATGTGAACGCACGTAAATATACACAAAGAACGAAATGTTACGAGGTAAGTAAGAGAGAAGGGGCGACACAGAGACAGACATGTACAGACAGACAGACGGACACACAGACAGACAGACAGACAGAGACATGGAGAGACACAGAGAGTGAGAGAAACAGAGACAAAGAGAGACAGAGGGAAAGAAAGAGACAGGGAGAGAGAGAGAGAGTAAAAGAGAGAGAGGGGGAGACAGAGAGTGAGAAAAAGACAGAAAAAAAGAAAAAGAGAGGGAGGGAGAGAGATAGGGGAGAGAGAGGGAGGGAGAGAGAGAAGGAGGGAAGGAGGGAGAAAGATAGTGGGGAGAGAGAGAGGGAGAGAGAGAGATAGTGGGGAGAGAGAGAGGGAGGGAAGGAGGGAGAAAGATAGAGGGGAGAGAGAGAAGGAGGGAGAGAGATAGTGGGGAGAGAGAGAGGGAGGGTGGGAGGGAGAAAGACAGTGGGGGGAGAGAGAAGGAGGGAGAGAGGGGAGAGAGAGAGGAAGAGAAAGAGAGAGAGAGGGGGAGGGAGAGAGAGAGAGAGAGGAGAGAGAGAGAGACAGAGATAGAGAGAGAGACAGTGTCACTAATGACCCCCCCCCCTCCACATCCTTCATTATCTTTTTCTCCCAACTCTCCCTAGCCCCCCACCCCACCCCCCTCCCCCCAAGTAAGGAATTCTATTTTATGTCCTGTCGCACAACACACCGGTGATGGGTTCGCAACGCAGAATCAACTTCCACAACTGAACGTTCTTCATTTAAAGAAAACAAAAAAAGAAGAATAAGAAGGTAGCAGAGGAAAACGGGAGGTGAGTTTGGGGGGCGGAGGGGGGGGCGGGCAGCATAGATGGAGAGTAGATTTAAAGATTAATACTTGAAACAAACAGAACAGTAATCAAAGAAAATTAACTTAGTGGACTTCGTAAAAAGAAAGTTGTTAACCTTTCAAGAGAAACAACTGATTATGTATGTATAAAAAAAACAAATAAAAAAAAACAAAAAAAAACCGTCAACGTTCCCAATAACTAGAGATGACATGGTTTCTTGTAACTGAGGCTTCATTAATTCACAGGGGAAAAAAATGATATGCTTAACTGTAACATCACTGACACAATTGCACTGGACATATGGTCAATGTTTAGTATGTTATGAATCAGATACCAGTCTGAAAAATAAATTTAAACAGATCTATGAATAGCTGGGCCTACCACTCTCTTGTCATTGTTGTTTGTTGTTGTTGTCGTTGTTGCTGTTTTTGTTTGTTTATTTGTTTGTTTGCGCGCGCGCGCGTGTGTGTGTGCTCGCGCGCGTATATACGCGTGCATGAGTGTGCCTGCGTGCCTGCGTGTGCGTGTGTATTTGTATTTGTATTTTGTATTTGTATTTCTTTTTATCACAACATATTTCTCTGTGTGAAATTCGGGCTGCTCTTCCCAGGGAGAGCGCGTCGCTACACTACAGCGCCACCCATTTTTTTGTATTTTTTTCCTGCGTGCAGTTTTATTTGTTTTTCCTATCGAAGTGGATTTTTCCACAGAATTTTGCCAGGAACAACCCTTTTGTTGCCGTGGGTTCTTTTACGTGCGCTAAGTGCATGCTGCACACGGACCTCAGTTTATCGTCTCATCCGAATGACTAGCGTCCACACCACCACTCAAGGTCTAGTGGAGGGGGAGAAAATATCGGCGGCAGAGCCGTGATTCGAACCAGCGCGCTCAGATTCTCTCGCTTCCTAGGCGGACGCGTTACCTCTAGGCCATCACTCCACGCGTGTATATGCTTGCGTGTACACGTGTGTGTGTTTGTATGTGTGTGTGTCCGTGTGTGTCTGTGTGTGTATACGTGCTTGCGTGCGTGCTGAAAAGAGTGAATGTATAGATGTTAAAATCATCTCGCATAGCGATCAGACATCAGACCAAGGAGAAGAACTCCGGACAATGCACTCCAAAGCACATCCATAAAAATGAACCAAGTGTAATGAATAAAGTATGAACCAAGTCCACGCCACAACCCTTTTTTTCGAATTGTGCGTCTCTACAGAAAGCGAGACTTACTGTTATCGTTGTTGTTAATTTATTTATCAACACTTTACACAAGCTGGACATTTTGAACTTTAAAGGAATTGATACAGTCCGAGTTGGGTTTTTTTTTTCTCCAGTTTTGGCGGGTCTTTTTCTTAGCAACGACAAAAATATCGAATCCAAAATTCAATAATTTCGCATTGGAAATTGGATTGGTAAAGACATGATTACAAACGGACCTGCGCTGAAGAACACACACACTCACACACACACACACACACACACACACACACACACACACACACACACACACACACACACATACATACTCTCACACACAAATATACACACTAACACTCACACCCCCACCCCGCCCCAACACAGACTTGTGTGCACTGGTTTATTTCTAAAGGTAAAACAACATTAATACACTTGCAGATAAAAAGAAAAGTTCAAAAATGGGTGGCGCTGAAATGACTTGCTCTTTCATGTGAGAGCAACCTGAAGTTTCACGCTGAAAAACGTATCGTGACAATGATACAATGCAATGCAATGCAATGCAATACCACACCAAACCATACAATGCAATGCAATACAATAAATACAACACAGCACAGCACAACAGAATACAATACAATACAATACAATGCAATACAATACAATACAATGCAATACAATACAATGCAATACAATACAACACAACGCAATGCAATACAATACAATACAATACAATACAACACAATACAATGCAATACTATGCAATACAATACAATACAATACAATACAACACAATACAATACAACACAACACAATACAATACAACACAATACAATACAATACAATGGAATACAATACAGAAAAAAAAGAAATCAACAACAAACAAAACAACCCACCGCTTACAAATTCGAAATACATGCTAGAAGCTGATTGGTGATTCGACTGTCACGAGTGTGGCCACGTGACCACACATACTAACACAACTACGGAAACAGCCAAACCCCTCATCTTCTAAGTATGTAAAACACACAGATTTATACGGAAACAAACAAGAAGCACAAACAGATTAATGCAGTGATTTATTCATGAGAATGATTAGTGTTATTCGTTGTATGTGTTTCGTTTTCTAATTAATCATGAACATGTGCGTTGATTTGTTTCCAACACCCGTTTTGATTTCAGATAAAAGAATTGAAGTAACCTTTTGCTTTAGAAATGAATACGAGAAAGAAAAACAGTCTTAGTGAGTTGATTTGGGTACATGGAGCTTTTATTTTTGCTTTTTGTTGTTGGTTTTTTTTCATAGAGAAAGTAAAAAGTGTCGGATCCATGTACACACAAGTGCACACACATATACCTACACACACACATTTTACATATATACATATGTATATATATGTCGATGTGTGTGTGTGTGTGTGTGTGTGTGTGTGTGTGTGTGTGTGTGTGTGTGTGTGTGTGTGTGTGTGTGTGTGTGTGTGTGTGTGTGTGTGTGTGTGCGGATACACACATGTGCACACACATACACCTACACACACACATTTTACATACATATATATATATATATATATATATGTGTGTGTGTGTGTGTGTGTGTGTGTGTGTGTGTGTGTGTGTGTGTGTGCATACACATATACCTACACACACACACACATTTTACATACATATATATATATATATATATATATATATATATATATATATGTCGATGTGTGTGTGTGTGTGTGTGTGTGTGTGTGTGTGCGCATACACACATGTGCACACACATATACCTACACACACACACACACACATTTTACATACATACATATATATATGTCGATGTGTGTGTGTGGAGTGACGAAAATCGGGAAGCAAAATGTCTTCTCCCAAGAACACAACGTCATGTAGAAACCGGAGACTCGAACGCGGATCGTTGGTGAACGCTGGAACGCTTGATTCCACCACGGGGCCCCCGTCGCTTGTATGCACGTGGCCCAAAGCACAAGGACACTTAGCGTCCTGGGTTCAAGTCTCTCTGCTCGTCTGCCTCCCTGTCTGCACCTCATCCACTCGATGCCAGCCTTTACATGCATCATTGTTCTCTTTCTGTTGGGAGCAGGGTGCAATAACTGATAGATTGATTAAAAAAACTATACGTGTATACAGAAAGTCTCGGACGCGGGTATTGTTCGGACTATAAAGCAAGAAATAACATATGTCATACTGTGGCTTATTCATCGTTTACGCTTTGGCCTTATTGTCCGTAGCCTCCTCCCCCCTCCTCCTCTCCCCCTCCTCTCGTGGGCGCTCACTCTCTCTCTCACACACACACACAAACGCGCGCGCACGAACCCACTCTACACACACAAACATACATACATACACTCACACACATTTGATATACACACTAACACACAACACCAACACCAACACCCACGCACGCATCACTCTCTCTCATATATATATATATAATAATGGATACTTATATAGCACACTATCCAGAAATCTGCTCTAGGTGCTTTACAAAAACGCTTTTGTTAACATAAAAAACATTACATCTATGTTACATACACACACCAAAATGTGACTACACACACACACACACACACACGCACGCACACACACACACACACACACACACACACACAAACACACACACACACACACACACACACACACACACACACACACACACACACACTGCATACATACATTTTAACATACATGTGTATCTAACAGATACCCTAACACATATGCACACATAGGCAGGCACAAACTTACACACACACACACACACACACACACACACACACACACACACACACACACACACATATATATATATATATATATATATATATATATATAGAGAGAGAGAGAGAGAGAGAGAGAGAGAGAGAGATCGTTTTCCTTGTTCTGTTCAAACGTGGGAGTCGAATGACTGAAGAAAAGAACTGTGTCCTGTCACACGCGGCTTCAAGCAAATAACAGTAAAGTATCAAAGTGCCAAAGTCTCTCTCTCTGTCTCTGTCTCTTCCCCTCCCTCCCTCTCCGTCTATCTGTCTGTCTGTCTCAGTCTCTCTTGTGTCTGTTTTTCTCTGTCTCTGAAAACAATACACTAACCTCCCACATACCCACCCACGAACGTACGTGCAAGTCATTGGTCGGTGATTGAACTTTGGTTCAGGACAAACAATAAAACGCTAAAAAACAACGACAAAAAAACCGTTCAAGGTATCAAAAAAAAAAAAAAAAAAAAAAAAAAGAAACGCGAGAAAGAAAGGAAGATAGGAAGAGCGGAAGAAAGGAAGAATGAGAAAAGAAAAGAAAGGAAGGAAGATAGGAAGGAAGAAATGAGTTCGTGAAGAAAAGAAAGAGAGAAAGGAAGGCAGGAAGAAGGGTAGAATGAGAAAAGAAAGGAAGGGAGGGAGGGAGGAGGGAGGAAAAGGGTAATGAAACAAAGAAAGAGTGAAGGAAAGAAAGAAAGAAAGAAAAGAAAGACTATAAGGGCACTGAGAACAACAATATGCCCGTACTGTCCAGTTCAAACCCAGAACAATATGCCCGTACTGTCCAGTCCAGTCCAAACCCAGAACAACAATATGCCCGTACTGTCCAGTTCAAACCCAGAACAACAATATGCCCGTACTGTCCAGTTCAAACCCAGAACAACAATATGCCCGTACTGTCCAGTTCAAACCCAGAACAACAATATGCCCGTACTGTCCAGTTCAGTCCCAGAACAATATGCCCGTACTGTCCAGTTCAAACCCAGAACAACAATATGCCCGTACTGTCCAGTTCAAACCCAGAACAACAATATGCCCGTACTGTCCAGTCCAAACCCAGAACAACAATATGCCCGTACTGTCCAGTTCAGTCCCAGAACAATATACCCGCACTGTCCAGTTCAAACCCAGAACAACAATATGCCCATACTGTCCAGTTCAAACCCAGAACAACAATATACCCGTACTGTCCAGTTCAAGCCCAGAACAACAATATGCCCCTACTGTCCAGTTCAAACCCAGAACAACAATATGGCTGTACTGTCCAGTTCAAGCCCAGAACAACAATATGCCCGTACTGTCCAGTTCAAACCCAGAACAATATGCCCGTACTGTCCAGTTCCAACCCAGAAGATTGTCTCTGATGAACTCTGCTGCAGTTTGAACAAATATTGATAAAAAAAAAATGAAAAGAATATCGCAATTATAAACGAGATATAATCACACTCTGCAGAAAGAAATTGGGTACGAAACACAGCATGTTTTGCACAGAGGAAGAGGTTGATTAACAATACTGTGATGCTGACAAAAGAAATGAAAAGACGAAGATGATGAAAGCCCACGCGCACACCCACGCACACACACGCACAAGAGATCAGTGGTCTGTGCCAGACTCATCTGTCAATTCCATGACAAAAACACAAAAAAATCGTTCAAGGCAATCTGCATCACGAAAGGCAGCAAAGAATGAATGAAGGAAAATTTAACTTTCTCAAGGAGGCGTCACTGCGTTCGGACGAATCCATATAAGCTGCACCATAACTGCTGGTGGTGGTGGTGTGTGTCCATCGAGATCGATGATGACCATCGTCATCCAGCTGGGGGATGGGGAGAGGGTGGTGGTGAGGGTGGGGGCGGGGGAGAGGGGGGGGGGGCGATGCTCATGAGTCTATCTGTGAATGCGCAGATGGCTGAATAGTCCAATCTGCGCACGAAATGTTCGCTGACAGTTGGGGCAGACAAAGACAGGCATATCATTGTCAGGGAGTTTGTTTGCCCGTGACTTTCTGGCCTGCCTCTTCTGCACAACTTGGCGCCTTTGTGCACAGCAGCGCGCCGTCTGTCACGGTCCATTGCAGATTCCTCCCAGGAGTCAGGGTTGATGTCAAACGCTTTCAGACAGACTTTCAGAGTATCTCTGAAGCGCTTCTTCTGACCTCCGTGTGATCTCTTCCCTTGTTGCAGCTCGCCATAGAAGGGCCTTTTGGGCAGCCGATGGTCTGGCATGCGCGCCACGTGTCCAGCCCAGTGAAGCTGGGACTGCATCAGGATGGTGAATATGCTGGGAAGGGTGGCTTTTGCTAGACCAGCAGTATAACCCAACGCGGGTTTGTGCACCTATTAGAGAGGATTTCGTCTACAGATGACAACCCATTTTGCCCTGGGTTCTCGCAGTGCGCCAGGTGCGTGCTGCACACGCGGCCTCGGTTTATCGTCTCATCCCAATGCCAAGACGCTCAGTTTGATTTTCCGGTCACACTTGGGGAGAAAAGTGCAAAAACCGGGAATCGAACCCAGACCCTCACAAACCCTGTATTGTCAATGAGCGTTTTAACCATTCTACCACCTTCAGCAAGAAAGACAGACAGAAATAAAGAAAGAAAAGAAAAGGGACTATATCAGTACTAAGAACAACAGTATGTCTATACTATCCAGTTCCGACTCAGAAAACTGTCTCTGATAAACTCTGCTGCAGATCTAACAAAACGTGATCAAAGTAAAACATCACTTATATAAACGAGACATGATCACACTCGGCAAAATGAAATTCACTATGAAACATAACATGTTTTACATAACGAAAGAAGGTTGTTTGCACTATGACATTTGTTATAGTTGTTACAGTTGTTTGATGTTAGCGTTTCCTTCTATATTGTGCCTATGTCTCCCGTTTTAATGCTTTATTTTTTCCAATGCTCTGTATCTTTCCCCACACACACCATTTTCACCCTCTGCCCAATACTGTTCCCTCCACCACGCCCCGCCCCCCCCCCCCTTTTTTTCGTCTAATATCACTTAAAGTGGAAGACGTTAAACTGAAGACTACTACTACTACTACTACTACTATGATGCTGACGAAGAAATGAAAAGACAGAGAAGAAATCTGATAGAAGAGAGGACTATGTAGAAAGAGAAAAAAGGACAAACAGACTGACAAAGAGACAGAAAGAAAAGGGGAAAAACAGAGAAAGGAACAATAAACAAAGAAGACAAAGACAATGATTATGCCGATGAATTAAAAAGAGGGGAAAAGATCTTGGAAATGTAGAAGAGAAGACCGAGGAGAAGACATGAGCGTTCACAGCTGAAGGACAAAGAGAACAAACAGATCCAAGAAGACACGGAAAGGGGCGTAGAAATGAAGGAAGAAAAAGAAAAAGAAATGAAATGAAATTATGGTGCTTAGAGCCTCGCCGACCACTAAGGCCATCTCAAGGCTATCGCCACGTTAATAACTACTACAAGAGTAAAAAAAACAACAACAAAACAAACAGTTAAAACGAGTCACCACTTCAAACTTTCCACTCAAAGTTTAAAAAACTTCCATAGTTTAAAACCTTCAAATCTGATTAAAAATGTCCATCAGCGCCCACGGAGGGACATCACGAAACAAGGTCTTCAAAGAAACCGCCGTGTAATGTCTGTGTCTAACGTCATGCAGATCCCAACAGTCAAGGAGCATATGTTTCACGGTGAGAGGCTCATCACAAAAAAAGAACAAGAACAAGAACAACAAGAGCAAAAACAAGAAAAATTCAAGAACTAGAAAGAACTAAAAGAAGTAGAAGTAATAAGAAACTCTAGGAAGAGCTGGACAGTACAAGGTCTTCAGAGAAGAAGCCCCCCTCAGTCAAGTGTTTCGGCTCTTAACCCCTTACACTCTAAGGGGGCCGGGCCGCACCCAGGTCATGACTCCTGGATGCCCTTGTATTGCCGTCTTTTTTTCCCCCTGGTCCTCAGGATGGTCGCCACTTCAGGACTGAGTTACCTTTTCTGGTAGACGTTTTAACCACTGAGCCAGCGTACGTCTAGTTTGAGTAAAGAAATTCCTCCTCGACCAGATCCAAATGGAACTCTTTCCTGCTGCTTCTGCAACAGAACTGAAGGAGCAAGAAGATCTAACAGAAGGGAAAAAAACGAGAAGAAGAAGAAGAAGAAGAAGAAGACGAAGACGAAAAGAACTAGCAGAGCTAGAAGAACTGGAAAAAAAAGAACAACACAAAAGAGGGAGAGGAGGAGGAGGAATAGGAGGAGGAGGGGGAAAGAAAGAGAAGGAGGAGGAGAAGAGGTATAATCAGAAGTAAGAAACAGAAGCAAGAGAGAATGAGAGGGAGGAGCAGGAAGAGGGAGAGGAGGGGGGGGGGGGGGGGGGGGACGAAACAAAACCGAAGACTAAACAAAAACAAGGAGGAAGAGACTCTAAAGAAAAAAGAAAGAAAGCAGGATTCGAAAGATACCGTCCAGCCCCCATTTCCCCAGCCACCACCACCACCCACCCCCTTCCGACCTATCCCCCCCACCCCCCACCCCCCATAGAAACTCCCGTCACCACACACACACAAACACACACACCTCCCCCCACCACCACCCAGCCGCCACCCAAAATAAAAATCAAATCAGTTCACTAATTCCATTTCGGCACGAGACGACGACCAAGTTCGGGGAAAAGAACAAGTTTAAAAATAAATAAATAAATAAATAAAGTAAAAAAAAGAGATAAAAAAGCAAGGAAACGGAAGTTAAGTCAGAGACCACGTGATCAGCACCCTCCGGGAACTGGAGACACGATTGGTACAGGATGTCT